>NC_060120.1:680778709-681079900 GCF_021461395.2 Schistocerca americana | reverse complement strand
TGATGCAATTGGACAGAACATTTCTGATGTTCGCATACGGGAGCAAATTTTGAAACTAGTTAATCCCTCCCTTCAACAAGTGATAGACATATTAGATAGACAAGACACACTTGACTTTGCTCAGGAATCTTTTGAAACTTCGCCAGCCGTGTGTAACATCAACCGGCCCGCCGGGCGAGCTGCGCGGCCCGGTAAATTGCCCTCGCGCACGTCGAAGCAGCTGCCGCTGCGCTCTAGGCCACGTGTGCCGCGCCAGCACACAAATGCAGTGAAATCATGCCCGCGGTGTGCTACTAGACATTCGCGTGAACATTGCCCGTCACGCCAAGCTATTTGCTTTTTCTGCAATAGGAAAGGACATGTTCAAAGTGTTTGCCAGAAAAAGCTCAGATCAGACAATCACAATCATTCCAGACCCTTTGCTTCGCGCCGGAATCGAACCAAGGACACTCAGGATCGTGGACCTTCGCCCATGGACATTCATGTAGTTAATTCCGCTTCGTCCAGTGCCACTCTTTCTACCAGTGACTGTGTTCGTCCCACAAAAACTGTTCGTCGACGTCGCCGGAAATCACGTCCATTAGCAAGTGATTCCGTACCAGTGTCTGTTCAAATTGCACAAAACAGTCGCTCTTGTCGTCAGCAGGACAATAAACTTTTTGTAGATTTGGACTTTAATGGCAAGGTCATACCATTCCAGCTCGATACCGGAGCTGCAGTTTCATTGCTCAATCACGACACGTACAAACAACTGGGCAAACCTCCGTTGCGTGCCGCAAATGTTCAGTTAAAAAGTTATTCAGGACAGAAAATTCCTGTGTTAGGACAGTGCAGCCTTCTTGCAACATACAAGGGACAAACAAAACTTGTGTCATTTTACGTTCTTCGTTCGTCTACTGCAGTGAACTTGTTTGGTTTAGATTTATTTCAGTTGTTTAACATGTCTATAGTAAATCAGGTCCTATCAGTGAATCAGACTGTGCCTTCAGACAGTGTTTCTCGTCTGTGTTACGAATTTGCAGACATTTTTGCACCGGGCTTAGGTTGCGCTAAAAACTATGAAGCACATTTGGAACTGAAAGTCGACGCGCAATGTTCCTCACGCATTGCGTGATGAGGTCGCAAGAACACTAAACGATTTAGAATCACAGGGTGTAATTGAATGTGCGCAATGCCTCTTCCATTTCAGCTCCGCTTCATCGCTTACGCCGTAAAGGTGTTCCGTTCGTCTGGACGACGGAATGCGAACGCGCCTTTCGCCAGTTGAAATCGGCGTTGCTTTCTAATACTTGCCTCACGCCTTTCGATCCCCAGAAACCCCTTTTGTTGATGGTAGATGCATCGGATTTCGGGATCGGTGCCGTGCTTGCGCACAAAGTTGGCTCCCATGATCGCCCTATTGCCTTTGCGTCCAAATTGCTCTCGTCTGCGCAAAGAAATTATTCCCAGATAGAGAAAGAAGCTTTGGCTCTCGTGTTTGGTGTTACTAAGTTCCATGATTTCTTGTATGGTCGTCATTTTACCATCATCACAGACCACAAACCTTTGACATCGCTTTTTCATCCGAACAAGCCTGTACCTCCACGTACAGCGCAGAAATTCTTTCGCTGGTCTCTTTTTCCTCTCGCAGTACCGCTACGATATCTTGTATCGGTCCACTGCTAAGCACGGAAACGCCGATGCGTTGTCCCGTTTGCCTGTTGCTGAGGATAAAGCATTCGATTCTTCCGAACTTGCTTGCATGTTCATTGATTCGGAAACCGATGAAGTGGTCGAATCGTTTCCGATTGATTTTCGTCGTGTAGCTACAGCCACAGCTGCTGACCCTGTCCTTGCTACCGTTTTGCGTTTTGTTGCTACGCAATGGCCTTTGTCAAAGTCTCGGATTGAGGATCCGTTGCTTCGCCGATTTTTTGCTCACAAGGAGAGACTTTTTGCTCGACGTGGTGTTTTGTTGTTGCGTTCTGATAATGATCAGTCCAGAGTCGTGGTCCCACGTTCGTTACAGTCCTCTGTTTTACGGCTTCTTCACCAAGGACATTGGGGTATAGTGCGAACGAAACAACTTGCTCGTCAGCACTGTACTTGGTTCGGCATAGATGCTGCGATTACGAATATGTGTTCTTCTTGCATGGCGTGTGCTGAACAACAATCCGCGCCGCCGCGGAAAGTCTTTGCATGGCCGAAAGCCACTTCCCCTTGGCAACGCTTGCACATTGATTTTGCTGGTCCATTCTGGAATGCTAGATGGTTGGTTGTGGTAGATGCCTTCAGTAATTTTCCTTTTGTTGTCCGGATGTCTTCCACGACGTCCTCCGCCACCATCCAAGCGTTGTTTGCTATCTTTTGCATTGAAGGTCTTCCGCAGACTATTGTTTCCGACAATGGCCCACAATTCATGTCCGCAGAATTTTAGTCATTCTGCCGGGCCAATGGTATTCAACATCTGACATCCGCGCCGTTTTCGCCTCAGTCAAACGGTGCCGCTGAACGATTGGTCCGGACTTTCAAGTCCCAGATGTTGAAGTTGAAAGAGTCGCATTCTCGGGAGGACGCATTGTTGCTCTTTTTGTCATCGTATCGCTCTCAGCCCCGAGATGGTCGCTCGCCGGCTGAGTTGCTCCACGGTCGTCCTCATCAAACCTTGATGTCTTTGCTGCATCCGCCGCATCAGGTTCCTGTGCAGCGGCAGCCACCTGCTTTTGCTCCAGGCGACGTTGTATTTTATCGCAACTATCGAGGTTCACGGCGTTGGCTCGCAGGGCGCATTCTTCGCTGCCTCGGCCGCGCGATATATTTGGTTTTGGGGGCCTCTGGTGAGGTGCGTCGGCATCTCAATCAGCTGCGCCTCTGTAGTCGCACGGGTTCTGCCGCTCCCCGTCTGCTTTCAGCGACGGTGCCGTCCGGTCAGCGCCCTGGGGACCCATCTACTGGCTCGCCTCATCCCCAGGTGTTACCGACGATGCCTTCCATTTTGCCCCATGGCGACGTGCCGCCGCAGCCGCCGCCGCCGCCTGTTCTCCCGCCGGCGCCGCCCGCATTCGACGCTTCGCTGCAGCCGCCAAGCGCCTCCCTGGGTCACGCGCCGCCGATCGCTTCCCGTGACCAGCCGCCCTCCGCCATGGACCTCTTGCCCGCTCCGGACCACATGGCGTCATCGCGCGTCGGGTACCCCGACGCAATGGAGGTCGACCCTTCGGCCCCTCCTGTCTCTTTACGGGCGCATACACCGCATGTTGACGTGCACCCTGGACTAGGTTTTCAGGCGTTTCCTAGCTCCCCTCGGACCGAATGGCCGGGTGCGGGTGGCACAGCCTCGCCTGTTGTTAGGCTCCCCACCTCATCGCATACGTCAACATGGGGTCCTCCCCACGGCGGGCGGAAGCCTTATAACACGACCGTTCGCCGATTTGCGGGGGAGGAATGTGGTGTCACCGCCAGACACCACACTTGCTAGGTGGTAGCTTAAATCGGCCTCGGTCCATTTAGTACATGTCGGACCCGCGTGTCGCCACTGTGTGATCGCAGACCTAGCGCCACCACAAGGCAGGTCTTGATATACGATAGAGCACTCGCCCCAGTTGTACGGACGACATTGCTAGCGACAATACGGACGAAGCCTCCCTCTCATTTGCCGAGAGACAGTTAGAATAGCCTTCTGCTAAGTCCATGGCTACGACCTAGCAAGGCGCCATTAGCCTTACCTACTTTGAAAGTTATAGTATAAATGTCTCAAGAAGAACGCTGTATTCATCAAAGAATAAAGTTAAGTATAAAGCAGCTACGTACTTTTCTTGCTACCATTCAATAGTTATCCTGTTCCAGAATTCACGCCCGTCTGCGTTAGATAGCGTGCCTATCGGCCCCCTCAAAATAACACTGTGTCGGCACTTCTGTCGACACATCATGTAGAATACACAAAAACTGTCACAGATATTTAAGTGGTACTGCAGAAGAACGGGAACCAGAGATGTAATTTGAATTTTAACTTAGGAAATGGAAACAAATAAATAAACATCAAAATACAGTCATAGGTGTTCGTGAACTCGGAGCAAGAATTCAGTCAGTATAAAGGATATCGAGATGTTCTAAAACCAGTGTAAAAGTTGAATACTAAGAAAAACAAGAAAAATAAGTTTACGTTAAAAAAGAGGAAGATACATTTTCGATATGTGTCCACTGTTTTTTAAAGTGCATGTCAAAGAGGCAGTGAAATGAGAGAACATTTGAACGTTTTGTAAGAAAAATTAAAATGAATGATGTAAGAGCTTGAAATACTTGCTGTTATGCATACAATAGCTCGTCTGTCGAGAAGCAGCACACGATTAATGGACAGTCAACCGAAGCGAGTAGCAAATTAGTATCTGTAGTAATTCCTGAACGCGGATGGCAAATGAGCACCAATGGGGCACAGTACGTAAGCCACATAACGTCAGCACAGCCCGATTACTTTACAGTCAGCCTCAGCTAGCTCCCCGCTGTGCGCCAGTGAGCATAACCAAGACCTTGTCCACCCGGGAACACGCGATTGCTGCCTGCTATGCCGAGACACAGATACACTCGCGCGCATGCGTAAGTATTACGTAACAGTGACTGCAAGCTGCTCAGTCCATCACGGATGAATTATCGTGTGTTTAAAAAACTCCAATATTATCCTCACTAATTCTTAAGAATATAGTATTGCACTCTATCGGCATTCATGTCCAAGCCTTCTTATCAAGCAGGTACAGTCCAACTATTAATAATTGCAGGAAATTGAAAAATGTGCTTATATAAATGCGATAAGGAACTAAACAGAGTTTGTAAGGAGAAAGAGTAAATACTTGAGCAGGTCGTGTCATACACGGATTCGAATAAAATATTCCATGTAGCACGCATCCAGTTTTAATTGGTTGCAGGGATAACTTTCCACGCATGATGGTACTCCAGTTTCTATGGGTTTATTTATCCTTTCTTATTTTTCTTTTTCTTTCTTGTGGAATTGCGACTGGGTTTACAGAATGGATCTTTCTTCAAATATGATTTTGATTATTTTTTGGTCAGTTCTACTTCATTGTTTCAAGTTTTGTAGTATCGGCGTACGAGCTTTGTGCAAACGCTGTTGCTGCTTTCAGAGAATGCCGCAGATGATTTCCTAACCACAGTCTACAAGATTAAGAGTGTTTACTCGTGTTTGCGCTAAACTACGAGAGACTGACGCAATTCTCAGCAGTCTTGCCTCATCTGAATGTGCAAACGGGTGGAATGTGGGTGGAGCAGAAACTTTTATTCAGTTGACAGAACCTAGTCAATCAAGAAGCACGCGCCGAATTTCCACAAGTATCGGTATTACACATACAAGAATATCACGTGTACACGACCTCTGTCCTTCTCATTTACAGCGAACTCAGCTCCTTCAAGAAGGAGATTAACGTAAATGACTGGAATGTTGTCGTAGGCTAATTGGTATGTTCTCTTAGGTCACTGGGCCCTGCACATTCTAATCGTCACCTGACGAGACATCAACTTAAGATTGCCCGGAAGATCAGTCGGCACAAACGCTCATGTTTCTTGGACAACATGGTCGCCAAGTCTTGTCCCTTTAGTAAGTAATTTTATGAAGCACTTTCAGCCGTAGTTTAGATGTTATTTTATTATATGGCATCCAGTTTCGGTGGCTCAGTACACCGTCTTCAGGCTTTAGCTGATGCTGGGGGGGGGGGGGGGGGGGGGATCAACATCTATGAAGTGGCATCTGTGGAATACCGCAAAAGCGATGTTGTGTGTGCAAACATGGTGTAAGGGTGATGTTCTGTCTGCAGCAATGGTGTTTAGTAGTTGATGATTGCAGACACAACACCGCTTTTACACTATTCTGTAGGACTCACCTTATAGATGTCGGCCAGTGATGGAATCTTGTATACGGTCGGAATTCACTCCCTCAGCATCAGCTAAAACCTTGATGTATTTAGTCACCGAAACTGGTTGCCATGTAATAAAATAACATCTAAACGACGGATGCAGGTGTTTAATTTTATTACGTATGTCAACAGTGAAATTCTCACTGGCCTTGAATCACAAGGACGGACATACAGGACCTAGCCCCTTTAGATTCTTAAGCGTGGGGATGGCCGAAAGGGGAGGTACTCAAAGAAAAGGGAACAGAAGGGACGAACTGATCATTCGGATTGAGAATTCCAAGACAATCTCAGAGGAACCACACGTGACGTTATCAAGGGCAAATGGCGTAAATGTCTCTAAGCACTATGGGACTTATCATCTGAGGTCATCAGTCCCCTAGACAGAACTACTTAAACGTAACTAACCTAAGGACATCACACACATCCATGCCCGAGGCAGGATTCGAACCTGCGACCGTAGCGGTCACGCGGTTCCAGACTGAAGCGCCTAGAACCGCTCGGCCACAGCGGCCGGCTATCAAGGGCATTCGAAAGTACATTGTAATCGGAGGTGGAGTTAATGAAAATGAACTTAAACAAGTGCCTTTGCCTAGCACCGTCTGTGCGTAATAGTTTCGGTAACCTAACCAATAAAATCTAGACCCATGTTACATGGAATGTTTTGGCCGAATTAGTGTATGCTACCACCACCTAAAATACTGTTCTCCCTGAATCACACTGTATATTTGCACAGGTCACTGGCAGAGGGAGTTAATGAAAGTAATGTGGAATGCAATGCTTCGACGTAGTTTGAATGACATACTAAGCGTGATTACGTCATAACAAAGTTATATTTGCGAAAGAGTTGCCTGTTGTCGTGAGAGTGTAACCGAGTAATGGGTCGTAGCGTAAGTACAGGCGGCGTTTACGTGCACTGTTTGAGTGTTTAACAGTTTTTGAACGAGATGCCATTGTTGACTTGTGCAAGACTAAATGGTTGTTCCCAAGAGAAGTTCAGTATGTTGTACGGGGTGTTTCAACTACATGTTAGCTTTGAATGCACGATTATTTATTTGTTATTACAGTAACATACTTTACGTAGTATACTGGTAGATGGTAGAGCACAGAATATTCTGCATGCCTGATATTAATGCCAACATAAATGTCTAAGCACATAATTTTTAGTACATAATTATCAGTACATAATTATCAGTACATAATGATTAAGTCCACCCCCTACTAACCGCGAACGTTTCCGAGGCCGTATGGCCTGAATGCCTCAACGATACTAACCGTCGCACCGAAAGTACAACCAAAACGGATGAATATACGTGGATAGCCCAGACAAACATGTGGTTCCTGAAGAGGGGCAGCAGCCTTTTCAGTAGCTGCAGGTGCAATAATCTAGGTGATTTAGTGTCCTAGCTTTGCAGCATCAGTTAAATGGGCCTGGATGTCCTGGTACTGCGAACAGCTGAAAGCGAGGGGAAACTGCAATCACTATTTTCCCCGAGGTCTGCAATGTACCGTATGGTTGACAGAGAGTTGCGTGAAATCAATATTCTGACTAAAGCAAATAACACTAAAAATTTTTAAATACATAATTTTCAACAAAAGCTAAAAACCTATGTTGCTGTGTCTTATTATCTGGTTCTCATGTAACAACCCTCGTGCACACATTGTCTTCGTCTGGCTTAAACTCGTATTATTATATTTAGTATATCAACTAATACAAATTTAATAAATGTAATAACACATTGCAACAAAACCAATGAAACAATAAAAGAAAAATAAAGAAAACGAAAGAGTAATGGTACTGCTTCTGCTAAATTTCTTATACTTCAATACAAAGAAAATATCATGCGTTTTCCAGTTATTCTTTTTTCTGCAGCTGCATTAAAACTAGCAAGCCATGATAGTCTCAAGTAGACTAGTGGTGGACAACGTATACATACAGTGAAGAGCCAAATAAACTGGTACACCTACCTTTTATCGTGTAAAGCCTCCGTCAGCACGCAGAAGTGCGTCAACACGTCCGAAGTAGTCCTGGAAGGAACCGACACCATGAATCCTGCAGGGCTGTCCATAAATCCGTAAGAATACGAGGGGGTGGAGATCACTTCTGCACAGAACGTTGCAAGGCATCCCAGATATGCTCAATAATGGTCAGGTGTCGGAAGTTTGGAGGCCAGCGGAAATGTTTAAACTCAGAAGAATGTTCCTGGAGTCACTCTGTAGTAATTCTGTACGTGCTGGAATTGCTCAAGTCTGTTGGAATGCACAGTGGACATGAATGGATACAGGCGTTCAGGCAGGATGCTTACGTACGTGTCACCTGTCAGAGTCGTATCTAAACGTATCATTGGTCCCTTATCACTCCAACTGCCCTCACCCCATACCATTACAGAGCCTCCACCAGCTTGAACAGCCCTGTGTTAACATGCAGGGTCCATTGATCCATGACGTTGTCTCCGTACCCTTACACGTCCATCAGCACGATACAATTTGAAACGAAATTCGGCCGACCAGGCAACATGTTTCCAGCCATCCTCATTCCAATGTCGGTGTTGACGGGCCAGGTGAGTGTAAAGCTTTGTGTTGTACAGTAATCAAGTGTACACGAGTGGGCCTTCGGCTCCGAAAGCCCATATCGATGATGTTTCGTTGAATGGTTCGCATGCTGACACTTGTTGATGGCCCAGCATTGAACTCTGCAGCAGTTTGCGGAAGGACTGTCCTTCTATCCCGCTGAACGATTCTTTTCAGTCGTCATTGGTTCAAAATGGCTCTGAGCACTATGGGACTTAGAACTACTTAAACCTAACTAACCTAAGGACATGACACACACCCATGCCCGAGGCAGGATTCGAACCAGCGACCGTAGCAGTTGCGCGGTTCCAGACTGAAGTGCCTAGAACCGCTCGGCCACTCCGCCCGGCCAGTCGTCGTTGTTCTTTCAAGATCTTCTTCCGGCTGCAGTGATATCGGGGATTTAATGCTTTACCAGATTCTTGATATTCACGGTACACTCGTCAAATGGTCGTAGGGGAAAATCCCCACTTCATCGCTACGTCGGAGATGCTGTGTCCCACCGTTCGTGTGTCGACTATAACACCACGTTCAGACTCAGTGAAATCTTGATGCGCTACCATTGGAGCAGTAGTAACCGATCCAACAACTGCGCCAGCCCCGTGTCTTATATACGGGGGTTGCCGACCGCAGCGCCGTATTTTGCCTGTTTACATATGAGTGTGTTTGAATACCAGTTTCTCTGGCTCTTCAGTATATATGGACTAACGCCGTTTATCTTACCACGCATGGGTCTCATGTAGACTTCTGTTTCTTAACTTTTCTACAGGACAATCCTGAGACCGTACCTGCCAAGGTGACTCACGATCTATGACCATGACGTTCCATGAGACGCCCTTTTGTTGCAGCCAATAGTACCCGAAAATTTGATCGCGGCGTCCTCTCGGTGTTGTCCTACTCCTAGGTCAGGGTGGCTGTTTCATCTTTTATTCCATGCTCGCTTTCTTGATCGTGCTGCTGCGAACAGCTTCTGCGAGGGACTTGCCTGGCTTGTTGCTATGGCTGCTGCAACTCTTCTTGCTTTCTAGAAGATTTGTAGGCTCTTCAAAATAACTTTCTGTAACATCTCTTTAAGTCTGTGCCGTACCCTTCTCCGTATCAGTATCGTAGAGACGGCTTTATTCTCAAAGGATTTCCTGTCATCTGCCACCTGCTTACTCAACCGTAAACAGATGAGGTACACAGTCTTCGGTTTATTCATTTCAGGTAGGTCTAGTATTATTTACTTCCATTCAGATAGTGAATCATTCCACAAGAAGAGTCATGTACTTTTAACTATGATGCTCCTATATCTTTGTGAGGAAACTGCAACCACATCTTCCTGTTGTTGCTGTGTCTCACGTGCGCTGCCATTATCGCAGGAGCTGTCGTTTAACTTTTGATTTACTTACCAGTTTGTCCCATGTCTTCCTTCTCCATTTACACGTATAGCCTTATCAGTAGAAACAGGAAGTCAGAAGCAGTTGAGCTTGCATAATATCCGAAGCGCTTTAGCTGTGAGACGACTTCAGCTTGGCTGCCAGCCGTCACTGCTACGAGGAATCCACCGGCGCATGCATATACAGGTTCAAATGGTTCAGATGGCTCTGAGCACTATGGGTCTCAACTGCTGAGGTCACTAGTCCCCTAGAACTTAGAACTAATTAAACCTAACTAATCTAAGGACATCACACACATCCGTGCCCGAGGCAGGATTCGAACCTGCGACCGTAGCTGTCTCGCGGTTCCAGACTGCAGCGCCTAGAACCGCACGCCCACTTCGGCCGGCCAAATACAGGCAAGCCGCCACGCACGCTTCAGACATTAGCACCTCTTTGAACGCTCCCACCAATCACAGCGACGTCATATAGAAGCTAATCATGATCATTTCCGACGAAAAACGTGCGAATTACTTTTCTTAAAGTTGTGAAAATTTGAAAGTGCGCCACTGTGTTCATACAGTTCCCAGAAGAAGGCACCAGGAAGTGCCTATTTACGGATCGGAACATTGACGCGGTACGAAGACCGGAAACCATCGAGAACGGCACGGCAACCTACGTTCTTACCGCCCACATTTATGCAAGTTGACTGCTACCGTTTCACTCTCTGCGTAAGTACAGGAAACATATTGTGGAAGCTTTAGATTTGAATTAAAGGCGCTGTATAAATTATTCGCGAACGTGTAAAACAGGAGCGTGTACAACACTGAGCCCTGTGGGAGACGTTCACTCGTTCTCCTTGAGCCTGACTGATTATTCTTTGATTATAATTTTATGATCAGTGCAGGCGGAGATTTTTTTCTTGGCAGTGCATTCAGCCTGATGATGTCAGTTGAGGAGTTGCCTTGGTGGGAAGTAGCGACACGAGTACCTGGTAAGCTGGCAGAACATTGTGCTGATTCCAAACCTTCCACACTGCCTCGCAATGACGCCATTAGCAGCGAACAATAAGGCGGCCGGTCGGCACTGAACGATCAGGGCAAGAAGGTCGGACTAAAAAAATCTTTTTAAGTGTGTCACTCACGTATTTCAACAGAAGTTTAAAACTGTGATAAATTATGCCATTATTACTAAAACTATCACTTGTTGGATTTTCCACAAAAAAAAAAAATGAAATAAAAGGCAGACTAGTGCTTAACGTCCTGTCCATCTAGATTTATAGTTACTGCGGTCCTCTGCGCTGGTTAAGGTAAATACAGCCGGTAAATACAGCCATGGCTCACTTGAAGAGGCCGACTAAGAGTGCGTTTCATCTCTAATAACGTCGTCGTCGACGGAATATTATTCGATAATCTCCCTTCCTTCCTGTTTAGTTGCCTGGCGTGCTTTACTCAGATGCCTTAGAGCTTTAATTTTCCCATTAAACAGACAGATTATAAACAGTGGCAGCTGCCGACTTCAAGTGACAGCCTTCCTACCCAGTGGTTTGTGTCGTTGGTTAGTAACCAAAGTATATGAGCACAAGTCTGATGGATCAGCACAGATTGCCAGAACTACCGGTAAAGAAGCTGCTTGCTGCTTGTGTAAAGCACACTGATCAGCCGGAACCTTATGATCACACTACACCGCGGAGTCCAGAATGGGTGAGGAAAGTATGTAAGCTGAGCAGAGTCGAAGAGAAAATTTTCTAACGTCGTCTCAAATTATTTGCGCAAATATTCAGTCACATCTTGCTCCAATTTCACCGTGGTGCAAAGATTGACAGTCTACTTTAAATATGCAATAATATAAACCTCTGCATTTCATAAAACGGAAAAAAGCCTAGCAGTACTTGTACTACTGCGGCTGCTACTACTAACAATAATAACATTAATAGTAATAAAAATAATGATAATTATGTCAAGAACAACAATAATGATAGTGGCAGATATAAAAAGGATTTATAGGTGTTGAAGATAGATGTTTTCTGATACTGCGATTTCTGCCGGAAGGAAATTTAAAGGAACTGTACCAGCTAAGATTACTGGAAAATGAGGAAGATCTGCTTGGAAAGGGATGTACAAAGGTAACGAGTGTGTACAGTGAAACAGCAGTGACTAGTGTTGCTTTAGCAGATATGTCATAAAATGTCTTCTAAAGCTGGAGATGTTATTCGGTTCTCTAAGATAAAGCGGGAGGTTATTCCAGGGTCGGGTTTCTGCTATTGAAAAGGCAGGTACTGGAAGAAGTGGCTGAATGATAGAATGGATTTTGCTCTGATGGGAACGGTTGTTTCTGCCATGTTGTTCAGACAACAGCGATATGGTCGATAAAAATATGAGGGACAGTGGTCGATGGTAAGACAGTAGAGAAGAAAGAGGGTATGGAAATTTCTGCAAATCTCTGCAAGCAGCCAGAATAACTGTGCATATGATGGTGAAATATGATCAAAGAATCGAACATCACAGATATAAGGAATACGGACATTCATAACCAGTGACAGGTGTGTGAGCTTTCCTGAGAAAGACCTTGCGAGATAATATCACTGTAATCAATAAGGTCAAGATGAAGAAGCGTTTTATACTTTTTTAGGGCACGCTGATGCCTTCTTACATACAGCAGTTACATGTTGCTGAAGGAGAGAAGTTGATATTTTGTCCAGTTTAGTGTTAAAGCTGATAGGGATTCACGATGTTTCGAGCTAATGAACCTAGAATGACCAACCAGTACCACTTGTGTTTTGGATGGGTTGAGCTGTAACTCTGTAGCCTATGACCGTTTCGACATTTTATTGAGATTCTCGACAACTGCCTTCAGGTGTGCTGCTTTTGCGCTTCGATACAACTGGAGGTCATTAGCGTACAATTGGTATTTACAGTAGGACAAAACTGAACACACATCATTTACGTGTAATATAATGAATATGGGACCATACACCAAACCCTGGGTGATGACTGACACTAACCGCCTTCCATTGTGACAAATATAATGCGCTGTTGTCGAGACGTCAGGTATGTGCGAAACCACTGCACTGTACTTGGCGAGAAATGTAGGCTACTAAGTTTGGCAAGTAAAATGTTGATGTGGACAGCGTAGAAGGCGTTTCTGAGGTCAATAAGGGCTGGATAACTGCTTCTGGTGCATCCATGGAAAGCTTCAGGTAATCTGTTACCTTTATTAATGCAGATGTTGTGCTGCTATGTTTACGGATACCTGATTGATATTCGTCTAATAAGTTGTCTGTAGTTAGTCCTGGATTATACAGGGTGTCCCATTTTAATCTATACCGACCGATATCTCTGGAGTGGCACAATTCTGGAAAAAAAATTTCTCTATTAAAAGTTATAAGGGTTGAAGGGGGTAATGGAGCGGTTACCTCGAAATGACCTTGAACCCTGTTTTCAAAGTCAAGGTCAAACCGTCAACATCATTTTTCCAATGGTTAAGCAAATTTTTATTTCATATTCGTATTCTACTTGAAAAAATAACGCATTGTTTGTAGGGAAATTTTTTTTCGAAAAACCAATTGTTTGTCGCCAGGGGTCACTTCGTTGTAACTTTCCCAGGTTACCAGTATCTCGAGAATGTAGCGAGATCGGGAAAAATTTTCAATGAAAATCTTGTATGGTTTCTGAACTTTGTCCCCTGGTGAAATTTTCGTGAACTTGAAATCGCCCTGAAATTCTTCAGTAGGGATTAACATGAAATACCGTCGCCATTAGCGGAACCCAATGTGCACCCCGTGCAGTTTGCTCAGCGGACTTCGCACACCGTCGGCCCTGTAAATGGCTGATTAACATGGTTCTCAATGGAAATTAGTATCTCAGATGCTCGATCTACTGCCCATTTTACCTAATGCACATTTGCACACTTTGTCGGAATCTGGTCTCGATATCATTCAACGTCTGATGGGTGATTGCCTGGAAAGCCACCACAATCCTTTCTCTCATATCTTCTGGAGTCGTTGGGGGAGTGGAGTACACCTTCTGCTTCACACCTCCCCCACAATAAGAAGTTCAGTGGTGTTAAGTCTGGCTGTCTTGACACGAATTCGCTAACTGCAGTACCGCTTTGGGTAAGTTGCATTGAGGTACCTTTTGACAGGTAAGGCCTGATGTGAAGGGGCGCCAACATGTTGAGACCACATACGTACTCATACGTCTAGGGGGACATTTTCTAGTAAAAGAAGCAAGGGGTTATGGAGAATATGAAGATAGCGCAAACTGTTCAACGTTTCGCCTTAAAATAACAGGACCTATCACATAGTCTCCAGCGATGCCCGCCCAGACATTGGTTGATCACCATCTCTGTCTTTGGTGATCTCGTTGCCAGTGAGGATTTGCTTCCGCCCAGTAGTGTGCGTTATGGAGATTGACTCCTTCCATGTTGTCGAAGTCTGCCTCGTCTGTAAAGAGACTGCGTGCGAAGAAAAAAGGATCACGACATATTTGTGTGTCGGGCCATCGACAAAATGCCAGACGTCTCTCAGGATCCCCAGGCTCAATTGCTTGGGTGATATGTAAACGATATGGATGGAATTTAAAGTATCTCAAAACACGAGATACAGTTGATCGAGGTACGCCGTGCATTCGCTAAATCTTATGAGTCGAAAGGTGTGGATCTTCAGGGACGATAGCACGAACTGTCAGCGCAGTCGTCTCTCTCGGGCCCTTTCTTCGCCTCTGCCTTTTCAAGGGCCCTCTGTAAGCTCTTCCTGCCGGAGACCTAATGGTAACCTTCGTGGAATAACGGGCATCAGGATACCTTTCGGTATACACTCTTCGCGCGACTGCATTTTTATTGCAACACTTGCCAACAATTTTCATCATTCTCACTATTTCTAATGGCGAGTAATCAGCCATTTCGCATAGAGTCGAAAAATAAATCCAGAGAATTAATTAGGTGTCTAAAGGATGTGTGTCTTTCAGGAAGGCATCTTTACATGTCCCGATATTGACGTAAATACTAAAATAAAGAAATACCCAAAGGTAATCCGTCCTTTTCAAATACGGAGGCAAGGCAGAAACGAAAGACTGGCCGGAGAAAGTCGAAATACGAGACGAAGTGACTCAGATAAATTTTTCTCTTATGGGCTCCAAACATTCGCGTTGGGAATAACTTTGCTTCTACGGATTTGGAAAAATTTCACTTCGCAGGAACTCGTTAGAGTCCCGCGAGACGAGACTGTTCTGAGTCCCACGAGGCGAAATTCAACAGAGTTCGACGAAGTGGAATTTTTATAAGTACCTTAACATCCATTTTTTTCCAAGTCCATAAGAGAAAAATTAATGAAAGTCACTCCAGACAAGAATAATTCTAAGTGAATTCAGCCGAGAAATTTGTATTCTCCAATGGTAAAATTTCTCTGAATTCCCAGTCATTATTTCAAATTCCCCGACAATGACGCTTATTAGTTAGCCTCAAAGCTCCACCCTTCTCTTTTCTGATTTTTCCCGGCACAAGCACAATGCCTGTCTGTGATTCGGCACCCTCGAAGTGGTGCACATTGAGCTCCGCTAATGTCAACGGTATTTGCTTTCAGGTTAATCCCTAATGAAGAATTTCAGAACAATTTCATGTTAACGATAATTTCACCAGTTGACAGTGAAACCTGGTGGTAGTCAAGGGAAGGCGGGATTCGGTTACGATTGCGGATGGGGCCGTAATCAGTTACTATTGCTTCCATTTTAAAATTACACACAATTTATTTTAAACCAGTGATTCCAGATTCAACAATAAATAAAAAATACCACACGTTTATAATGAAGGAATGAACAACAGTGTAAATAATGGTGTTCTCAGTGAGTTACAATTTAGCAAATCACCATTAAATACAGATACAACAATAAATAAAAAATACCACACGTTATTAATGAAGGAATGAACAACAGTGTAAATAATGGTGTTCTCAGTGAGTTACAATTTAGCAAATCACCATTAAATACTGATTCAACAATAAATAAAATATACCACACGTTATTAATGAAGGAATGAACAACAGTGTAAATAATGGTGTTCTCAGTGAGTTACAATTTAGCAAATCACCATTAAATACAGATTCAACAATAAATAAAAAATACCACACGTTATTAATGAAGGAATGAACAACAGTGTAAATAATGGTGTTCTCCGTGAGTTACAATTTAGCAAATCACCATTAAATACAGATACAACAGATAATGTTTTAAAAGCAAGCCACTGTGCTCTGGGTAGAAGGACGTACACGCCAGGAATGGCAGTAAATTGAGAATTGTTTAAAACTCGCTGCAACTTACAAATTACAGGTACTGACATATTAAAGACAAGTCACCACAAACACAGCAGACGGCATCAGACGCCAGAAATAGCAATAAATAAGGTCTTAAAGGCTTCCTGCGTAAAAACGAATACCAAATTAGAGTTTTAAGTCAAGCGACCACAATCACAGCTGAAGGTCTTACACGCCAGGAACGGCAATGATATAAGAAAATTTGAAACCTGCTGTAAAACAGCAAATAAAATAGCAAAAGTTAATTAAAAAAACAAGCAACTGATCCAGATGGTGCCCAGGAATAGACGTCTGAGAAGGTCCGGCAACAAACACTTTCTCGAGCGATGAGATAGGCAGCCAAGAGTTGTATTCACTTCACAGGATGGTGACTCTGACTAGTAGAAGTCTAATGAATGACTAATGATAATCTTGCTGAAGCTACCTGACGTCCAATAAACCAAATGGAACGATGGAACAACACACCAAAGCCGGAACCGGCGGTCTGCACTACGACCCCAGAATACTGTGTTTAGAGCGCCCAGAACGAGAAAGGAACCACTACCACCAGAGTAGAAAGCACTCCACTCGCTGCTATTCGCCTCGGCGACACTACGACCAGCAACACGAACCCAAGTCACTGGCGAATCGCGAGATATCACAATGATGGAGGTTTCTCTACATGGATTGAAATGCACTCATCTTAAGGATTGCTGGATCCAGTTTACGACGAAGTCGTGTCCTCTCGTGACTACAGCCCTTCCATCCGGCAGTCCATGCGTACCACCAGCAGTTCCGGCGTGTTCCGGCACTGCGTGGACATGGCTCCTCTTGAGCCCCCAACCGAACTCGCACACTCACACGATCCAGAAAAGCAACGACGTCACCCCAAAGATAGGGCAGCAGTTACTGCATACGGAAAACCACCGCTGCTGCCACTAGCGGACAGGCAACGCTTGCGAAACCGAGTGGCGCCAGTCAGCACGAGAAGAAGACAAACAACCGCAACCATCCCAACTAAACGATACCGTCTGGCCTCCAACAAAGGGCGGAAACCTACAAACAGCACCAACGCGAGCCGCAGCACGGCTCAGACAGAGTTCAGAAAACATACAAGATTTTCATTAAAAATGTTTCCTGATCTCGCTTCGTTCTCAAGATACGCCAGCCTATAAAAGTTACAATGAAATGCACCCTGGCGTAATACCATTGGGTTTTCGAAAAAAAAAATCCTTCAAATAATGCGTATTTTTTCACGTAGAATACGAATATGGAATAAAAAATAGGGGTTACCAATTGCAAAAATGAACTTGACCTTGGTTTGACCTTTAAAACAGGGTTCAAGGTCATTTAGAGGTAATAATTCTATAACCCCCTTCAAATATTACAACGTTTACTCGAGACTTTTTTTTGCAGAATTGTGCCGCTCCAGAGATATCGGCTGGTATAAATTAAAATGAGACATCCTGTACATTCTAAAACCTTGGGCAGTCTAATAAGAATGCAAATGGATTGGTAATCAGAGGGTGCTTTTTATATACAGAGGAATACAAAATTAAAAAGACAAATCGTTATTTCCCCGCCCTGCGTGTAATCCACGATATAGTCAGATTGTCGACAAATGTCCGTACAATCGTGTTGTGCTCGGAAGATAGCTTTCCGTTCAACGGACAACCACGGCAACGATCACGCCAGGGCACCTATCAAACGGAGTTGTGTTTGCTAACCAGCACACTACACTAGTCTCCCATCAACAATCGCTGTGTACTCGGTCACAGACGATGCAGTACGGCCCAGAGAAGATGCCTAGCGGACAGCCTGCGGTGGAGGGCCGTGGGAAGAATGGAAGCAGGACAATCTCAAACTTATGTGACTCCATCGCTTAAAGTCGATCGTTCTGCCGTTCCTCGTATGTTGCGACAGTTTATAAGACTGTATCTCGAAAACATGTCGAAGACCAGGTCAGGGCCGACCACATGTGATATCAGGAAGAGGGAAAGGTACGTTATTTGCGTGTAAGGGTACTACCGTACTGCCTTAGTGCTGCACGGCAACTCGCATCTAACATTGTAGCATCCACTGGACGAGTTGTATCGAGGCAAACAGTGTACAGAAGGCTTCGGTTTTTATTTTCAAAGACCAGCTGTTTGTGCATCTCTGGCGCATCTTCCTCAGTCGTCAAAATGCCACGTGCACGGTCGGACAGTGGGCCAGTGTCCTTTTCACAGATGAGTCCCGATTTAGTCTGGAAATTGATTCTCGACGGATTCACATCAGGAGGGAACGTAGAACACGATTTCGGGTTCGAAACATTGTGGAAAGAGGCCGACATCGAGGAGGATTCCTAATGGTGTGGGCAGGGTCTATTTTGACCACTTTTCATAAAATTATATGGTTGAATGGCATGATTTAACTTCTATCAGGGATCGTGACCAGATCTTGGGACCTTATGTGCAGTTGCTGCGGATTGCTGTGGGCCTGGACTTCGCATTGATGGACAATAATTATCTACCTCTTAGAGCACGGGTGGTTGAAGTTTTCTTGGAAACAGAAGATATTGCACTCATAGCGCGGCATGCTCGCTCTTCCAACTGTCTCATAATCTCATAGACCACGTCTGGAATGCACTAGGTAGACGGGTTGCATCACGTTAGCATCCACCAACCACTCTCCAAGACCTGCGAACAGCTCTGCTGGATGAATGGGCGTTATTGCCTCAGTATGAGATTGATGACATCATTCACAGCATGCACCATGGTTTAAGACCTGCATTGCTGCCAGAGGTGATCGCATCACATACCGACCACATTAAGCAGTTGTTGGAATGGGGGTGCAAATCCGTTAATTTGAAAAAAGCAAAGAACATTTTTGTCTACCATTATGCAAGTTGCAGTTGATTGCGTTCTATATTCTTTACATTATTTGTACTTTACTATCTTTTGTTTACCTGTTTTGTACCAAAATAAACGCAACCTTGCAGAAATTCCATTTGTTGCTTTAATTTTCGACGCCAGTGTAGTTGCTTGACTAATTCCTTTCCCGGGCCTAAGGGCTTGTGGCTGAAGATATCTGTTATAGTAGGCAGTAGCGGGTCAACAATAAGCTATAAGCTTCATTTGGACTGTGATGCTGTTATGTCTAGTAGATGCTGATCCCATACACATGATGAGGTTTTGACGGTATTGCAAGCAACATTCTTTGGATAGAATTTTTCCCGGTTGTAGTCATTTATCTCAATGAAATTGATAAATGAGTGTTTCGTTTGTGGTTCAGTTACGGTTACAGGTAATATAAAATGCCAGTTCAGTTCTTTGGCTGCGGCAGTGGGATCAGCTGCAGCTTTTACTTTGCCTATACCAAGACCATGCAGGTTTCCCCATAAGACCATGGTCTGTTCCCGTTGTCGGTTTTCAATTTTTCACTGCTTGACTGACTCTCTTCTGCTTCTGTTTGAAAGCAATATGATTTTCAGGCGTGGAGCTTAGTTTCATGCACGATGTGCACCGCGTCTCTGAGATTACAGAACTGTTTTGGTTCTTCGGTTCGCCAAGGTGCAGGCTTTCTTCTTACTTTTACGGTCTTTACTAGGGCACATTTGTCATAAAGTTGAATATCTTTATTAGTAAATCCATGAATTTCTTTGTTTTTGGTCAAAAAGGGAATAGAAGACGTACCTCAAACTATTTCTTGCATCTCAGTAGCAAATTTATATAAATTAATGCGTTTGAAGTCTCTTTCTGGGATATTCTAGCGAGTCTGTCATGAAAGATTAAATCATGGACGGATATGCCATGTGCAGTCATTTGAGAGATATGAGTTATTCTGTCTACCTATGGGAGAGTGACTACTCTTCGTATGATGGGTTGGTTGAAGAAGTAACTATAATTATACACTCTTACGTCTACTAGAGAGAGAGAGCTGTTTCGAAGCAGGCAAACCCGGCCACTTTAGGAGGTTTGTAGAAGACACTTATTAGGCACTTTCTATTAAGGGATTTGATCTCTATGAACATAATATATTCCACTTGTTTATCTTCATTACTGTTGGATGTGTGTAGGTGATATATCGAAGCGTATGTACGTTCCTCTCCACCGCTGCGGTTGCGTCGGTAGTGCCTTATAAAGATGTAGCCGTTCAGATATACCGAATGTGTGGGAATATTCGATTTGAGCGGATTTTCCGACAGAAGTAGCACGTCGATGTCTAACTCCTGAAATATACGACATAACTCATTGCGATGAGCTGGCAGAGCTAGTACAGTTGCGTGTGCACTGGCCCACACGCAGGTAAAGCAAGAAGTAGACCTCGGTTTATTGGCGTAACACTAGGTAATCTACAAATCAAAGTGTGGTCCATCGTAGAATATTCTTCGGATATTATGGACCCTACAAAATTCGGCGGACAAGAGATATTGAACTTGTACACAGGAGGAAAGCACTAACTGCCACAGGTCTTTTTGAGCTGTGGAATAGTGTCACAGAGACGCTGAAAGAACTGAATTGGGAGGTACTTAAAAGCGCGGGACTAGCCGAGCGGTGTAGGGCGCTGCAGTCCTGGACTGTGCGGCTGCTCCCGGCGGAGGTTCGAGTCCTCCCTCGGGCATGTGTGTGTCTGTGTGCTTGTACTTAGGATAATTTAGGTTAAGTAGTGTGTAAGCTTAGGGACTGATGACCTTAGCATTTAAGTCCCACAAGATTTCACACACATTTGAACATTTTTTTGGTACTTAAAGATAGACCAAATTATCCAGAAAAAATCCTATTTATAAAGTTTTAACAACCGGCTTTATTTTAGTTTGGATCGTGAGGGCAACATTACATTAATTGCAGCAAGCACAGAAGCATTTAAACAGTAATTCTTCCCACACTCCAGGTGTAAATAGGACTGGGAGAAGCCCTAGTAAGTCCTGCAGAGGGAGTACCCTCTGCCATGCACTTCACAGTGATTTGCAGAGTATGGATGTGTAACGTAGATAAGCGACTTCCACAAAACGCAAATTGTTATGTCCCGCTAGCAGCGAACAAGCATCTCGCAAACGCTGAAGCTAATCGGCTTTTTGCGTGCTACTGTCGTGAGTATGTATGTGAAAATGTTGCAAAGCAATGAAACAACAATGTACTGGAAATCCATGCCTATCATGGAAAGCATAGATCTGTTAGAGATGAAAGAAGACTACACTGGTGCAGGCGCAAGTACTTCTGAGTACACAATGCAGCACACATTGTTCAACGTGTCATTATGCAGCAGGTGGCTTCCCCTGTTGACGCAACGATGTTGTCAAATACGATTGCCGTAAAAATTATGGTGTCGACGGCGTCTGCATCGACTACATCCGCACCCACACCCGCACACAGATACGCCGGAGACGGCACATTTAAACGTCCCACCAGCTCGAATTTGTGAGTTCGCTCTTCCATCGTCCGCTGTTTCCGATGGGGGGCGCGAAGTATGCACGCCATCAGAAGACGCTGAAATCACACGACCTCACTGCCTTTTTAACCAGGCCCACCCAAAAAATGGTTCAAATGGCTCTGAGCACTATGCGACTTAACTTCTGAGGTCATCAGTCGCCTAGAACCAGTGTGCGATTTGTGCTTTTACCAGTTGGGGGGGGGGGGGGGGGGGGATGTCTTAGGGGGTTAGTATAATTATATATGTTACTAGCTTGGACCGTGGCGTTACCCACGGTTAAACAGTTATTTATAAATAGATGTTAATGCCGAAACTCACTATTCACGAGTACGCACTATCAGAAAAGCCATCCCTTGTTACATCTTTAAAAGAACATTATAGGTAAAGCTTATTTACAAAATCATCTACATACAGGTATACGACGGGAATTCAAAAAGTAAAGGCACATTTGTGAAAAGCTGTACTTATTCTGATGATAGAAAACTGAAACATGCGTTATTTTTCTACGTAACCTCCCTGGACTTCAATGCAGTCTTCCCGATGTTTTACGAGTTTTTTTATTTCATCAGAAAATACGTTTATCGGTTGCATCCGTAACCAATCTTGCACCGCAGCAATGACGTCTTCATCACTTTCAAATCTTCTTCCCTGTAGTGCTTCCGTTAAGGGTCCAAACATGTGAAAATCGCTTGGATCAAGGTCTGGACTGTATGGTGGATGTTCCAGAACCTCGAATCTCAACTCCTTTATTGCGTCGGCTGTCCGTTCGGCAGAATGTGGGCGAGCGTTATCTTGTTGCAGGATGACACCTCTTTACAGTTTTCCTCGACGTTTGGATCTGATTGCAGGTTTTAGTTTCGTACGCAACACATCACATGCACCATACAATACAGACCTGGCTCTAAAGCCTCGTTTACGCGGGGGCGACGTCTTGCAACATTGTTGCATGCTAAGCAAATGTGGCGTGCGTCATCTTGTCATAAATGACAAGACAATGACTAAAGTTCTAAATGTTTTGAAATGCTTAACTACTACATAACACTTTTTCAATATTAATAAGCAAACATAGTAATAGTATTAATAGTAAACTTTCAGTGTTCGGCTCCACAATTTTAAATTATATGTAAAGTTTTACTCCAGTGCTTGGGAAATAAACATCCCAGGTCGGGATGCATAAACTAAAACCAGAGAAGGGGATGGTCTGATGCAGAGCAGGGGAAATCCCCCCCATCCCCCCCTGCAAATCGCACACTGCCTAGAACTTAGAACTAATTAAACCTAACTAACCTAAGGACATCACACACATCCATGTCCGAGGCAGGATTCGAACCTGCGACCGTAGCGGACGCTCGGTTCCAGACTGTAGCGCCCAGAACCGCACGGCCACTCCGGCCGGCAGGCGCAGCCAGACTTTCAGCCCAGTTTCAGAGTATCTTCAGACTTCTAATAACTTTAGTACGGAAAACTGAAGTGTATCATGATGCTACTAAGCAGTACTTCTAATTGCAGACCATCGGGTTGTATCAGCATTCAAGACTGTTTCTTTTTATGAAGTACATGCAACTCAGCAACGCAGAGGAACCCTCAGCCTCTCAGTTATTAAATATACATATTGTAAATGAACTTATTTATGTGTTACCTTGTTGCAGATGTCTGACTGTTAGCTGTCTGATTGTCTTCCCTGAGCATCTCAGTTACCGGAACATTAGAAATGGGATCGTACAGACTGGGTGGAGATCACCTGATGAGATGATTCATATTTACTGTTACGCCAGCGTAATATTCGTGTTTCGATCAGCCGTCATCCACACGAACGGCTGTTCGGAACATGAACCACGCCACAGACGCAGACTGGTGGGGGCAGTATTACCTGGGACTCCATGCGACATGTGGTAGTAGTCAAAGGCACTACGTGAATAATATTGCCGGCCACCTGCATCTCCTCTTGCTCGATGGATTTTTCCTGGTAGCAATGGGATCTTCCATCTGTATAATTATTCGTGCCACAAGACCAGACACGTGTTACAGCAGTTTGAGGAACACGACAGCTAACTCACGTTGATGTCTTGGCTACGAAATACGTCCGATATGAAACCGATGGAATACACCTCGTAAGCTGTCGGGCACCAGCTCCATGTCGCAAACAACAGCCCGTAATGAGATTTTTACTCTGCAGCGGAGTGTGCGCTGATATGAAACTTCCTGACTGATTAAAACTGTGTGCCGGACCGAGATCGAAATCGGCACCTTTGCCTTTCGCGGGCAAGTGCTCTACCATCTGAGCTACCCAAGCACGACTCACGACTCGTCCTCACAGCTTCAATTCTGCCATTACCTCGTCTCCTACCTTCCAAACATAGATGTAATCTGTAGAGCACTTTCCCGCGAAAGGCAAAGGTCCCGAGTTCGAGTCTCGGTCCGGCACAAAGTTGTAATCTGTCAGGAAGTTTCGTATCAGTGCCCACTCCGCTGCAGAGTGAAAATCGCATTCTGGAAACATCCCCCAGGCTGTGACTAAGTCATGTCTCCGCAATATCCTTTCTTCCAGAAGTGCTAGTTCTGCAGGTTCGCAGAAGATCTTCTGTGAAGTTTGGAAGGTAGGAGAAGACGTACTGGCAGAATTGCAGCTGTGAGGGTGGTTGTGAGTCGTGCTTGGGTAGCTCGGGTGATAGAACACTTGCCCGCGAAAGGCAAAGGTCCCGAGTTCGAGTCTCGGTCCGGCACACAGTTTTAATCAGTCAGGATGTTTCACACAGCTCGTAATTTCGGAAGCCCATTAACGACTTGTCGAATCCATGCTCCGGAGAATCGCTGCTGTTCTGCGTCTAGAAGACGGACCAACAAATTAATAAAAGATTGTCATAATGTGTGATTTTAGGTTTTTCCTGCGTAGGAAAATCTTGAATACATACCGACTACTAGTGGAGATGGTCATTGTGTTTCGGCTTAACAGTGTAGGCAGCGTACTTGACATTCATGGCAGCGAAGTTACCTGGAATCAATAGGTTCACTACAGGCTGAAAACCACTCGCTAGAGATCTCTATACTTTTTCTTTTTTAAACTTAATACTAGGTTACTTCATTCAAAATAATAGCTTCTGTTTTTACAAAACACTAAATAGGACAAAAATGCTCTTCACACTTTTTAGAGCCAACGCTTGTAAGAAAAATATTTGCGCACTGCCTGTGTATCATCCTGAAATTCAGTCGATCTTGTGTCCGTTATTCATTAAATTCAGAACAGTTCGACCTTATCAAGATAAGGGGCAGGCTCACATGTTGCCAAAGCTGTTTCTACTACGCTGCAGAAATTTCGCTGGGATGCCGTCTCACATTCTCTGTACTGTTCCGATCTCTCCTCACGCGATTTCCATATCTTTGGAGCCGCGAAAAAAGACACTCGTGACCGCATATTGCTACCAGGAGGTGCACACCTGGATTGAGTCATGGTACCGCGGGCAACCTCAAACATTTTGCTTTGTAGGCAATGGCTGTCTTGTCTCACTGTGGGATATATGTGTTGATGGTTGCGACGATTACTTGTGAAATGGTAAACAGTTTACTTAAGTTTTTTCCATCTGTCTTGTTATCCTTGACTGCCTCTTACAGACAGAATTAAATTCTACACAACGAGCTCAACAAGAAATAAAAATAAATAATTTCAGACGACGTTACTGTGACCTAATATGTTACAAAGCAGTTCTCACGCCTCTAATGGAGCGCAGCGTTTGGATTAATTTGCACTTATATTTGTGTTTGCCGATACCTTATATTCTATATATGGCACGAATGTCCGTTTTTTATTTTACATTTCTTCCTTTTCTTATCATTGTTGCTTTCTGACTGACTTTAGCTGTCACTTCCACTGTTTGGTATAGAGCAATACGCAGGTCTATCACATTCCCAAAGTTTGTTCTTTTATTTTCACTGTATCCCTTTTTCATCTTTCTTCACCTTCGACTATAGTTCCCTTTCACTAAATCCCGTCGATGGTGTGAAGAAGTGGTGTACACTATCGGTACTCATACTGGTAATGTAAATGACAAATTCCTTTCCTGAGCTGATCTTCAGAAGATTACATTGATTCGTCAAATAACTGGCATCGACACATTCAAATGGCTCTGAGCACTATGGGACTTAACATCTGAGGTCATCAGTCCTCTAGACTTAGAAATACTTTAAACCTAACTAACCTAAGGACATCACACACATCCATGCCCGAGGCAGGATTCGAACCTGCGACAGTAGCACTCGCACGGTTCCGGACTGAAGCGCCTAGAACCACTCGGTTACCGCGGCCGGCCATCGACACATTCTTTACATGCAAGCCGTACCGCTTCTTTTCCCTACGGGACATGTCGATCGAGTACTTCAGTATCCTTATGTTCCACTTAAACCTGAAAACCAAGCGAGAATGAACTATACAGGATGGTTATAATTAAACTTTCGCTATTAGGGAAGGCCCCCACTAAAAACTACTGACAGAAGGACGAGGAAGATTATGAAAAACTTCTTAGGGACATACGGTAAAAAATAACAAATAAACCATCCAAAGAAACAGATTTTAATATACATACGGTAGAGTAATATTTGGTAATTCCCTGCCATTGTTAGGCTTCAGATTATAAACGTTGCTCAGCGTGACGACCATCTACATCCAAGTTAGCCTGGAACCGCGCTACACACCGCTCTACTGCTACCCGAAACATATGAGGTAGGATGTTACGTACCTCCCACACTATGCTCATCTTCAACCTAAACGTATATTAGTGCCCCGTTGATAAACCCTGATCTTTAGATAAATACATAGTCAGAAACCACCCGGGTCGAAATCTGGTGATCTTGGTCGCCACACTGTTAATTCGGACGTGTCAATCACTTCCTCAACTTCAGTGTGGAAAGAGGCCTTCTCCGTATCCCTTTGACTACCGATTTTACGTCAAATCGGCTAATGTATGAGTGTTCTAATTAATGTCTTAGTCATAAGCAGCAATATTATAAGAACATTTCCCTCCGTTCCTTTTCAAATGGGTTTGGTGTGGGGGGGGGGGGGGGTAGAGGGGTGACAAGACATAGAGGATTATTCATAAGAACACGCTCGTTCAGCAAAGAAACAGAACACCTTGAACGACTAGAGATAGGATGTTCATATTCACAGGACATGTACATTAGTATGTCCTGCAGAAATGATTAGCATTTCAGTCACCTCCGTTGAGCACGTATCCTGTTGTCTTGTAGGTGCAGGGTTCGCCATGGCCATCGACGCGTATAAGGTGCAAATGGTGTCCTATGGGATAGCCATCCAAGCTGCATTCACCTTGTTCCAAAACTCATTCTGTGGTGTTTAGCAATGGGCCACACCGCTGCACCGTATCATTTAGCCATATCCCACACATTTTCGATTGGCGACAAGTCTGGTGATCTGGCGAGCCAGGGCTAAAGGCTGACATCCTGTGACACTAAGAACGCACATGTTCGTGCAACAAAATGTGATCGTGCATTGCCTTGCTGAAAAATGGCCTCTGGGGTGTTGTGCAGGAAGCGTATGGCTATAGGTCGCAGTGTCCTGGACACACACCAACTATGATTTGTGGTAACGCTCAATAGCACCCCACACCATAAGGCCTTAAGTTGGTGCTGTATGTCTTGTGTGAATGCAGTCATTGTGACGTCGCTCCGCCGTGCCTGTGTCGAACCAAAATGCGGCCATCATTTTCAAACAAACACTGGATTGGTCCGAAAGCACCAGGTGATGCTATTTCTGTCCCCTGTGACGTCGTTCAATACACTATTGGCGTCTAGCACGTTTCTGCTTATACGTCAAAGGTAAGAGAAGAAGTGGGCGCCGGACATTAAGCCTGTCAGATGTGTTACACTGTTCCACTGTTGCGCCACAGCTGAGGAATACGCAAATCTGTCTTGTATTCCCATGCGGATGAGGTGTCGATCTTCTCGAGCAATGGTCTGGGTGGTGTAACCTGATCCATCCCGTCGTGTTCTACGGCCTTCCGTGAACCATTCTGCACACACCCGTTGCACTGTCGGTACTCTTCGTCCCAGACGAGCCCCAATTTTCCGGATAGATGCATCTCATTCTCTCATGCCAATAACGCGCCCTCTTTCAGATAATGATTTGACGATAAGGTCCGCTATAGGTCTGCGAGGCATCCGACACGTCTGCTCAAGTCACACTGAACGATTAACTTCGGTTTATAAATAGAAGGTAATGTATCAATGAGCTGCAGGCACATTTTGCCAGTAGTTGGCGTTGTGCCGTAATATTGATGTTGACCTTGACCCCATGGGTCAATAAAGGTCAAATGCTAATCATTTCTTCAGGACATACTAATGTTGGTGCCCTTTGAATATAACAGTCGATCAAGATGCACTGTTTTTTCTGAACATCGGTGTACGTCTAGGATTTCAGAAGACGACTGAGAAACACCCATCACTGGTCAGAACAAAGTTTGTAACTGATACTACAAGTGTGCAATATGCTATGTGGCAAACGTCAATTCGTACCGGAAGGCGTTGACACGATGTGTCTGGGAAGACACAAAGGCAGCCCGCTTTGCCAGTCTGGTAATTGGGTTGCCTATCTGCAGGTACGAACTAATTCGATGGGACAAAGCGGTGACAAGGGTTAACAATGAAGTCTGAGGACAGGAAGATCTACAATCTGTAATATAAGAATTCTGTTAAGCATTGATAGGCTTCCCTTTACCAGTGTGATGCTGATACATAGCAGTAACAAGAAACTAATTCCAGTTGTTATCTGAGCACCCGTCGTGGAACACATACGTCCCTATGGTAGTCAAAGGGTTTGTGCGTCGATACTCGGGAAGAGCAGCAGGACTATTGCTGTTGTTTTTATAAATCAGATTAACTAATGAAAGCCTTCTCACCTTGTTCAGACCTTTACTGACTGTCTGCAACTGTAATTCTCGCTGATGGGTTTCAAAGGTACGTCGCCGTACCGGTACCGGTAAACGACGGCAAGTCATGACACTAACAGTACTAACAAAGCAAATCGTGCTGCGCACAATGTGAAAATCACTCCCACTGGTTCAGTTGAGGAAAGTTATGGTAGATCGAATACATTTTACAAATTTGTGTACGTTTACAGCATTTGTAGACTTGAGGAAAGCTATTGACATCTACATCTACATCTACATGATTACTCTGCAATTCACATTTAAGTGCTTGGCAGAGGGTTCATCGAACCACAATCATGCTATCTCTCTACCATTCCACTCCGGAGCAGCGCGCCGGAAAAACGAACACCTAAACCTTTCAGTTCGAGCTCTGATTTCTCTTATTTTATTTTGATGGTCATTCCTACCTATGTAGGTTGGGCTCAGCAAAATATTTTCGCATTCGGAAGAAAAAGTTGGTGACTGAAATTTCGTAAATAGATGTCGCCACGACGGAAAACGTCTTTGCTTTAATGACTTCCATCCCAACTCGCGTATCATATCTGCCACACTCTCTCCCCTGTTACGTGATAATACAAAACGAGCTGCCCATTTTTGCACCCTTTCGATGTCCTCCGTCAATCCCACCTGGTAAGGACCCCACACCGCGCACCAATATTCTAAGGCTGCGTTCACACTGCCGGCCGGGCCGAGCCGAGCCTGGCCGGGCCGCCGCCCGCTTCGATATCAAACACATGGTTTTGAATTGCGGTGTTCACACCGGCGGCCGGGCCGCGCCGACACGGCGTGAGCCTCCCGGAGCCGAGCCGACGACATTTGGAGTGTTTAATATTGCCGGCGCGAGCCGACCGCAGGCGCGAGCCTGTGGAGCAGCACTACAGCTTCTGCAGTACACGCATCACACGTCTCCCTTCTGCTTTCTTCACAAGTGTGACTGCACACGTCTTATTTTAAGATGTTACCTCACATTTCACAATCAGTGAGGAAAAATTACGTTTATTATGATGATACATGCGAAATTACTTTTATTTCATTTATTTAATCTACCGTATTTGCATGCATTTACAACAATAGCTTGCCAGCGATCGCGGCATTGCCGCCACTGAATAGTTCGCATTTACTTGTAAACGGAGACAGATATGAGTGTCACTGAGGGACGGAAAGGTGTCCCTACCAGATGATAATGCATTGTAAAGTCATGCTGTGGCAGTTCCTTATCAGTGGAGATAGAACCACTGAGTCAAAGGGCATTATCTCAAAACTCTTCGCCTATCAATCTGTCTATCTTACAAGGTAATGAAAAGAATTCTGTGAGGTCATCAGTGGCTCCACATGATGAACCATCACCACTGCCAAGCGCTGCATCATGAAGAAAAGAGAAGAAAAAAGTTGGAAAATTCTGAAGGAGTATTTCTGCGATTCTTCGTTGAAGGCACAGCAAGACATTACCCAAAATGACGAAGCTAATTACTTCCTAATGATTCTCAGGAGTCCCATAAACTCTCTTCCCCTCAGAGGTTAGTGTTTGTGAAATTTAAAATACAAAAGCATGACTACAATTAACTGGAGGTAGCGAATGCTGTACAAAGTTCTACCGTAAACCAAAAAGTGTGTACTAACGAATCTTACCTTATCGTTATACACAATTTTTCTTCTGCTGTTATACTTCTGCGAAAATTTGTGTTCTGTTTAGAAATTTTGTCTTGAATGTTCTGCAGCACGTACTGAAATGTATGATGATTCATTCTGTAATTTGAATAAAATTTTTCAGGATAGTTTTTAAGTTCTTCATATAAAGAGAAAAACTCTCCTAAATGCAGAGTCAAAACAATACCAATAAAAGAGTGAAGACATTGTTCTACACAGCACAGACTAGGTAAAGGCGAGCAGCTGTTGGCTGCAGCTGCGTTTTCTACTGACTTGCTTGTCAGCTGTCGAAGGGTGGGGATTTTTTAAAATTTATTTATTTGGCCTCCGGCAGCTGACATCCATTTAGCCAAAGAGTGGGTATTACCTTGACAGTGCAGCGCAGCCCGCCAAGGAAGAAAAAAAAAAAACAATGAAGAACAATGAAACGCACATCTGTGTCGATGTACAGTAGTTTCATTAACTCTCCATTATTTTTTCTGTCAAAGTAGACAACGAGACTACAGAATTGCGCTTCAGTTTCTGCAGTAAACGTATCACAAATCTCCAGTTTGTTTTTGTGATTAGTTTTACACCACTGATCACTAGTAATTAGTTTTTTTCTGTCCTGCATTATATGACTACATTAAACCAAGCTGTAACCGCTCGAACTCCGTGGCTTGCGGACGCGGCACTGACGCCACTGAATATCTCGCATTCCTTGTGACCAGAGACAGATATCAGTGTCATTATCATTTCAAAAACTTTTTGGTACTTTTAGCTACATTTCATTCGCAACAATGTATGGTGTAAAACGCATCTAACAGTAAGCTACCCGCTACGTAACTTTTTCACTACAAGATTTGTAAATCAAGTGCACAACGTTGACAAATAGCATCATTTCACAATGACTGTTAAGAAATATGAAAAGATAAATGATTCAATACGAAGCTAAGATGTTACACTAGCACGTGTATAAAAATCAGATTTTTTAGCCGCATACTTTCTTCAAAATCGGTTGGGAAGCGTTACGAAACTAAGAAATCACGCGAAACGAAAAGTAGACTTTTTCATTTTTCACGACGTAAGTAACGCTTTTAAGGAAAAAATGAGTTCATAAAACGATGTGGCGCAGTCTTATATGCCGCTAAGAATTTTTAGAACATGAAAATCGGAGAAGTGGATTTTCCCCCATTTCGCCGACCCGGCTCGGCGCGGCGCGCAGTGTGAATGCACTACTCGTCGGCCTGAGCAGGATAGGCACGAGCCGAGCCAGTACGCGTCAGCCCGGCCCGGCCCGGCCGGCAGTGTGAACGCAGCCTAACAGAGGACGAACGAGTGTAGTGTAAGCTGTCTCTTTAGTGGACTTGTTACATCTTCTAAGTGTCCTGCCAATGAAACGCAAACTTTCGCTCTACTACCCCACAATATTATCTGTGTGGTGTTTCCAACTGAAGTTGTTCGTAATTTTAACACCCAGGAACTTAGTTGAATTGACAGTCTTGAGAATTGTACTATTTATCGAGTAATCGAATTCCAACGGATTTCATTTGGAACTCATGTGGATCACCTCACACTTTTCGTTATTTAGCGTCAACTGCCACCTGCCACACCATACAGCGATCTTTTCTAAATCGCTTTACAATTGATACTGGTCTTCGGATGACCTTACTAGACGGTAAATTACAGCATCATCTGCGAACAACCTAAGAGAACCGCTCAGATTGTCACCCAGGTCATTTATATAGATCAGGAACGGCAGAGGTCCCAGGACGCTTCCCTGGGGAACACCTGATATCACTTCAGTTTTACTCGATGATTTGCCGTCTATTACTACGGGCTGCGACCTTCCTGACAGGAAATCACGAATCCAGTCGCACAATTGAGACGATACCCCTTAGGCCTGCAGCTTGATTAGAAGTCGCTTGTGAGGAACGGTGTCAAAAGCTTTCCGGAAATCTAGAGATCCCCTGTCGATAGCGGTCATTACTTCGTGCGAATAAAGAGCTAGCTGCGTTGCACAAGAAGGATGTTTTCTGAAACCATGCTGATTACGTATCAACAGATCGTTCCCTTCGAGGCCATCAACAGATCAACCAATCTGGGCTAATGCCCAACAGTTAGTGAAGCGAATACTGCACATTCAAATAACAGCACTGGAAGATGGTGTAGAGACAGGAAGCGGCCGGGTGCCTGAGAATGCAGTGAGATCTCTGTTTGTGTGTGTGTGTGTGTGTGTGTGTGTGTACGCGTGTGTGTGGCTGGGTGTGGCGCCTGTGGGTCAGAGGCGGCGGGGCGTGTGCGGCGCGAGCACACGGCGCGTGGGAAAGGGGCGGCCGGGACGCGCTCTGGCGCGCTGGAGGGTCGCAATCACGCCACAAAGAGAAACGGCCCCTTGTTATGTGCGCACTGGGACACAGGCCCCGCCGGGGGCTTCGCGGTTGCTCGCTCGGTTCGTTAGCCTAAAATTTGAGATTAATTTTTTGTTGCCGTGGCTTCGGAAAAGTACTACAAACCTTCATCCCGTTTCTATTGTCTTTCCGGCAAATGCAAGATTAGGGAATCAACTGTATATTATGAATGTGCTCGGGCATGACAAGAATTTAGTACTGGTATTACGAAAGTGCTTAATGCTCATTAGTAGTCGGGTTGTTCTATAAAACCGAGAAAGTGATTACGAATAACTGTTGCCCTAACACAGGGCCCAGTATTTTCTTTTCTCAGTTTCACTCAGCCACACAAGATACAGAAGTTCACTCATTGTAATCTTAAATTCCGCCACGACTTTATAAGAAGAGTACTTTGATGCCTACTCTAGTAATTAGAACATTAAATGGTATACAGGGTGTTACAAAAAGGTACGGCCAAACTTTCATGAAACATTCCTCACACACAAAGAAAGAAAATATGTTATGTGGACATGTGTCCGGTAACGCTTACTTTCCACGTTAGAGCTCATTTTATTAGTTCTCTTCAAATCACATTAATCATGGAATGGAAACACACAGCAACAGAACGTACCAGCGTGACTTCAAACACTTTGTTACAGGAAATGTTCAAAATGTCCTCCGTTAGCGAGGATACATGCACCCACTCTCCGTCGCATGGAATCCCTGATGCGCTGATGCAGCCCTGGAGAATGGCGTATTGTATCAGAGCCGTCCACAATACGAGTACGAAGAGTCTCTACATTTGGTACCGGGGTTGCGTAGACAAGAGCTTTCAAATGCCCCCATAAATGAACGTCAAGAGGGTTGAGGTCAGGAGAGCGTGGAGGCCATGGAATTGGTCCGCCTCTACCAATCCATCGGTAAACCGAATTTGTTGTTTAGAAGCGTACGAAAACTTCGACTGAAATGTGCAGGAGCTCCATCGTGCATGAACCACATGTTGTGTCGTACTGGTAAAGGCACATGTTCTAGCAGCACAGGTAGAGTATCTCGTACGAAATCATGATAACGTGCTCCATTGAGCGTAGGTGGAAGAACATGGGGCCCAATCAAGACATCACCAACAATGCCTGCCCAAACTTTCACAGAAAATCTGTGTTGATGACGTGATTGCACAATTGCGTGCGGATTCTCTTCAGCCCACACATGTTGAATGTGAAAATTAACAATTTGATGACGTTGGAATGAAGCCTCATCCGTAAAGAGAACATTTGCACTGAAATGAGGATTGACACATTGTTGGATGAACCATTCGCAGGAGTGTACCCGTGAGGCCAATCAGCTGCTAATAGTGCCTGCACACGCTGTACATGGTACGGAAACAGCTGGTTCTCCCGTAGCACTCTCCATACAGTGACGTGGTCAACGTTACCTTGTACAGCAGCAACTTCTCTGACGCTGACATTAGGGTTATCGTCAACTGCACGAAGAATTGCCTCGTCCATTGCAGGTGTCCTCGTTCTAGGTCTTCCCCAGTCGCGAGTCATAGGCTGGAATGTTCCGTGCTCCCTAAGACGCCGATCAATTGCTCCGAACGTTTTCCTGTCGGGACACCTTCGTTCTGGAAATCTGTCTAGATACGAATGTACCGCGCCACGGCTATTGCCCCGTGCTAATCCATAAATCAAATGGGCATCTGGCAACTCCGCATTTGTAAACATTGCACTGACTGCAAAACCACGTACGTGATGAACACTAACCGGTTGATGCTACGTACTGATGTTGTCACATTTCAACACAAACACCGAAGTCAAAATTACCTTCCTTCAATTGGGCCAATTGGCGGTGAATCGAGGAAGTACAGTACATACTGACGAAACTAAAATGAGTTCTAACATGGAAATTAAGCGTTTCCGGACACATGTCCACATAGCATCTTTTCTTTATTTGTGTGTGAGGAATGTTTCCTGAAAGTTTGGCCGTACTTTTTTGTAGCACCCTGCATAACTAAGAAAATAATGAAATGAGATATTCAGGATGTTAAGCTGATGTATGGTTATAGACATGGATTGTAATAAGTTTCCACAGAGTCATGGAACAACTGGCACAAGGTCGGTTTGGGGGCCGTAGAGATGAAACAACATGTAACGCAATAATGTTCCTCCGATTTACGTTAGCGCGAATAAATTTTGTAAAAGTGGGTACATTTATAGCATTTGCAGATTAAGAAAAGGTTTTTGCTTCGTTGAATGGAGCCATGTAGTTCGCTTAATATGCAGGATGTCCAGTTTCAATACGCTGTAGAAAGAGAACCACTACTCAGAATGACGTCAAATATGAACACCATGTTATCGACACGGGGGAAAATGTCATAGAACAAAAAAAGTGAGAACTTTGGCCAATAGATCGAGCTGTAAACGTCTGAACGCAAATGGGGTTTGCTAAAAATGAGAGATGAATCATAATACGACGAGTATGAGTTGCACATTACACCATGCGTACCGTTCAATGTGTGTGACTGTGTTAGTTCGGCAGTCAACAGTTGTGGCGCTGTTAGTCAAGTAGGCTCGTCAGCCACGGCAAGGTCGTACACATCGCATAGGTAAAAAATCGTTTCTAAAGTCTTCCTAAGGCCAAAAACAACATAAAAATCAAAATCACGTCTGTTTTTAACTGTCACGAGTCTGTCGCAAGACATGTTCAATATGTTGTCCACCGATCTCTGTCACACGTTCAAATGGAGGAACAGCACAGGTCGGAATGTCTAGGAGGTCACATGCGAATGTGTTGTGCAAGGCGCGTCTTTCATTTCAGCTACATTCGTAACTGAAGCACTAGACACAACGTTTCTCAGATAATTCCATAGCTGTAAGTCACACGGTTTAAGATCAGGTGATCTGGACGGCCAGGCTGTAGGGAAATGGTAGCTAATAATTTTAGCATTTCCGTCTCACTGCCTATACAATATGTGGAGAAGCGCCATCTTGCATAAAAATGATCCCACCCACACATCCACGCTATTGAACGGGTGGTGCGCAAGAGACTCTCGTAGCATATACCAGTGGCGGCACAGTTAACAAAAAAATGGTTCAAATGGCTCTGAGCACTATGGAACTCAACTGCTGTGGTCATAAGTCCCCTAGAACTTAGAACTACTTAAACCTAACTAACTTAAGGATATCACACACACCATGCCCGCGGCAGGATTCGAACCGGCGACCGTAGCAGTCACGCGCTTCCAGATTGAAGCGCCTAGAACCGCTCTGCCACAGCGGTCGACCAACCAGCATCACACAGTCACCTTTGCATAATGAAATAGTACCTGTTGATGTGTGTGCGGTTTTATGTTGCCCATATTCTGCAATTTTGAGTGTTGACATATCCTTGGAAATGAACTTGGTCTGTCCACAGATTCCATGGCCATTCATCGTCCACTTCCACGCTAGCAAGAAATTTCAGAGCGAACGCTATCCTGCTGACACGTTAGCAGGAAGCAATTCCAGATTGTGGGTCACTTTATTTGGATAGCAATGCGGGATTTTTCGTATGATTTTACGCACCGTGTTCACAGGCATGTCCAGCTTTCCGACAACTCCCATTGCACTGCACGTTTGCACACCCGCGCTCCACAGTTCAACAGACGTCGGATCAACTGCTTTCCTCCGCCTGCCACACTGCACTGAATTGTGTAATCATTTTCTCCAGACCCTTAGCAGACATCGAACTACTGCCTTTTTCATGGCCTTGAGTGTCCGGAACGTCTGCAGGGACACTGGCGCATAGTCACTGTTCTTGTGAGCTTTGCCAGTAACACGCAATCTTTCACAGTGTCAGTCTCATTGGGCTTCAGGGACGCAAACTAAGGAACAGCTGTGTGCCGCTCATCTGTTGGTGTGCACAGTTTGACGCTTACAACTCCATCTACCGGTAAAATTCCCGCCCGGTTAGCCGAGCGGTCTAACGCACGGCTTTCTGGAGTGGGAAGGAGCGCCTGGTCCCCGGCACGAATCCGCCCGGCGGACTTGTGTCGAGGTCTGGTGAGCCGGCCAGTCTGTGGATAGTTTTTAGGCGGTTTTCCGTCTGCCTCGGCGAATGCGGGCTGGTTCCCCTTATCCCGCCTCAGCTACACTATGTTGGCGATTGCTGCGCAAACAAGTTCGCTACGTACGCGTACACAATCATTACTCTACCACGCAAACATAGGGGTTACACTCTACACTCGTCTTGTGTGAGACCTTGGAAGGGGGGGGGGGGGGGAGGGGGGACGTCCATTGGGGGCCGAACCGCACAATAACCCTGGATTCGGTGTGGGGCGGCGGAAGGGTGAAGTGGACTGCGGTAGTCACCGTGGGGTTGCGAACCACTGTAGCTGCGGCGGGGACCTCGCCTCTCCGTCGTTTCTAGGTCCCGGTTAACATAAAGTACCGTATCTGGTGAGGCATATTGATAACACGAATATTCCACGAGACTAATTTGGGACCGCTATATAGAGCGCGCACGTAAAATTCCACTTTAAAATTCATTTAGTTTCCTGCATTGCTATGACCACTGCTTCCACTGACGTCGAATCAATTTGTTTCCTTCCTCTATCAGGTTGCACACCAAAAGAACCCGTCTTTTCGAATTTCCGAATCAATTTCTCCAGAACCACGGCAGTCATCGGTCCGACTCCTGTTTTTTTCAAACCCTTCAGTGTCCGTAACTTCTGCAGAGCGACGTGTGCGCAGTCATCATTATTGTAATGTAGCGTTACAAGCAAAGCGCGATCATGAATTGAGACAGTCATGGCGAACTTCGTAGACTCGAAAGGAGGCAAAGCCGTGCACCCGGCGTGTTTATACCAACTTCAAAGGGGCGTGCGCATGACAGGTGTTTTCATTTGCGTATTCTGACACATACAGCGCCATCTGTTGATCAAATTCCACACTATTTTTTTCTTCTGCCATACGCCTTTCCCCTTCTCTGGTAATATTCCGTTGCAGTTGGACGTCAGTCTGATTAATGGTGTTATTTGTACAGCGTTCTGAAAGTTTAATTATTATCACCCTGTATGTGTATATATAGAGTGTTTCCGTAAGAGCATGCAAAAATTTAACAGGATATGAAGGATGCTTCACTGAACAATTGGAGTTAGGGAACCTAGCGTTGGAGAAGCCAACTTCTGGAGACAGTAAAATCACATTACTGTGTACTTCTTTATTTACATTTATTAGCTTCAAATTCCATCACTGGCACAATGAACATACATTTGTACTGTATCTTACAAAATGTGCTCTACCTGACAGCCATCAACCTCAATGCAAGAATGACATTGCCGAACAAGATTCTGACACAACCTGACAAATGACCCCGGTGTGTTTCGAATTACGTCACAGGCAGCTACAATTCTGACAACTAACTCCATCTCCGTATCCATTGGGGTCTAATACACAAGTGACTTTAGACATCCCCATAGGAAATAATCAAGGGCACTGATTTCTCAGGATCTATGCACCCAAATTGCGTGAAAATGTAATCACGTGTCAGTTATATTATATTTGTCCAATGAATACCCGTTTATCATCTGCATTTCTTCTTGGTGTAGCAAATTTAATGGCCAGTAGTGTAGATAAGGTTAAAAAAGTAATGCTAGACAAAGCTGTAGACAAATTTATTTCCATATCTCCTTAAGCTGGCTACTCCGACCGCAGATTTCCAACCTCAAATTGTTCAGTGGAGTATTCTCTGTGTCTTGTTACATTTTTGCACGCTTTTAAGGAATACCTATATACAGGGTGTTACAAAAAGGTACGGCCAAACTTTCAGGAAACATTCCTCACACACAAAGAAAGAAAATATGTGATGTGGACATGCGTCCGGAAACGCTTACTTTCCATGTTAGAGCTCATTTTATTACTTCTCTTCAAATCACGTTAATCATGGAATGGACACACAGAGCAACAGAACGTACCAGCGTGACATCAAACACTTTGTTACGGGAAATGTTCAAAATGTCCTCCGTTAGCGAGCATACATGCACCCACCCTCCATCGCATGGAATCCCTGATGCGCTGATGCAACCCTGGAGAATGGCGTATTGTATCACAGCCGTCCACAATACGAGCACGAAGAGTCTCTACATTTGGTACCGGGACTGCGTAGACAAGAGCTTTCAAATGCCCCATAAATGAAAGTCAAGAGGATTGAGGTCAGGAGAGCGTGGAGGCCATGGAATTGGTCCGCCTCTACCAATCCATCGGTCACCGAATTTGTTGTTGAGAAGCGTACGAACACTTCGAATGAAATGTGCAAGAGCTCCATCGTGCATGTACCACATGTTGTGTCGTACTTGTAAAGGCACATGTTCTAGCAGCACAGGTAGAGTATCTCGTATGAAATCATGATAACGTGCTCCATTGAGCGTAGGTGGAAGAACATGGGGCCCAATCAAGACATCACCAACAATGCCTGCCCAAACGTTCACAGAAAATCTGTGTTGATGACGTGATTGCACAATTGCGTGCGGATTCTCGTCAGCCCACACATGTTGATTGTGAAAATTAACAATTTGATCTCGTTGGAATGGAGCCTCATCCGTAAAGAGAACATTTGCACTGAAATGAGGATTGACAAATTATGGGATGAACCATTCGCAGAAGTGTACCCGTGGAGGCCAATCAACTGCTGATAGTGCCTGCACACGCTGTACATGGTACGGAAACAACTGGTTCTCCCGTAGCACTCTTCATACAGTGACGTGGTCAACGTTACCTTGTCAGCAGCAACTTCTCTGACGCTGACATTAGGGTTATCGTCAACTGCACGAAGAATTGCCTCGTCCATTGCAGGTGTCCTCGTCGTTCTAGGTCTTCCCCAGTCGCGAGTCATAGGCTGGAATGTTCCGTGCTCCCAAAGACGCCGATCAATTGCTTTGAACGTCTTCCTGTCGGGACACCTTCGTTCTGGAGATCTGTCTCGATACAAACGTACCGCGCCACGGCTATTGCCCCGTGCTAATCCATACATCAAATGGGCATCTGCCAACTCCGCATTTGTAAACATTGCACTGACTGCAAAACCACGTTCATGATGAACACTAACCTGTTGATGCTAGTACTTTAGAGCAATGAGTCGCATGTCAACATTACCTTCCTTCAATTGGGCCAACTGGCGGTGAATCGAGGAAGTACAGTACATACTGACGAAACTAAAATGAGCTCTAACATGGAAATTAAGTGTTTCCGGACACGTGTCCACATAACATCTTTTCTTTATTTGTGTGTGAGGAATGTTTCCTGAAAGTTTGGCCATACCTTTTTGTAACACTCTGTATACAGGGTGCGGCGCGATTGACGTTCTTGAAAGACGAAGGCATCTAATAAACAGGTAGAACCTGAAAATGGCCGATATGTTACGAGCAATTGCGGAGTACAACCGTAGAGCCTCGTTTGTCGAAAGCCTTCGCCCATTGAAATAGTTAGATACTTCGGGTACCCGAGATCAACTGTTTACAATATTGTGGCCAAGTATAAGGTTTCGGAGAAGTCTGGGAATGTTCCACTACAGCGGTAGGGAACCTCATTCTAGAAAATGCGAGTAACGAACTGCGGGGGTCAACGAAAAAGCTCAGGTGCCTATTTCGAAGGACCCGGGGCAATCGCTGAGAAAATTGGCGTCGGTATTGAATGTCAACGAGCAAGCAATATGTCCAATGGCAGAGGAGGACTTCAAATGAGCCATTTAGTCCAAAACTGGCTCTTGGATAACCTTGAAATGTTCTGGTCAAAGGAGTTGTGGCACGATAAGACCGGATTTGAGCCCCCTCGACTATTATGTAGTCGAAAGAGTTACCAACAGGACGAGGCACCCGAAGTCGCATTTCTACACACCGCTATCAAAGCAACATTCCTAAATATGGACAACACTGATTTAAAGGGTGAGTGCGATCGCTTCAGGACAAGATTGGAGGCGGTCATTGCGACTGAAGGGGATGCATATAGTAATGTTACTCTTGAAAGATACCACTAGTTATGTGTATAAGGATCTTCACTTTAATTTATATTTTGTTTTAATAAATTTGCTTTTAGACACAGGTTTCAAGTGTCCGGATTTAGGCACCGTACCTTGTACAAGATGTCTACGCTGTAAGTCCTGCTCACGCACAAGAAATACAATCCAACAACGGTGGGTTTTAAGTCGAAAAATCGTTTCATTCTGTCAGAGGGTTAGCTACCCTCTGTAATAAAAAAACTGAGTGAATGGATCAACGAAGAACCTAAATGAGTATAATCGGACGTCCTCCCCGAACATATTCAACGAACAATATAGAACAAAATGAGACCAACAAAAAGAGGGGGGTAGCGTGTTTGATTAGTAATCAAAATGTCCTCAGTCGCGGGCTCAAATCCCGCCGCCGCTTACATTTTGATTAATAATCAGCGTTGGCAGCCGAAGACTTCCGGCATAAGAAGTCACCCTCACTCTGCCAATGGGCTTGTCAAAGAAGGCCGAGGTGCGAACAGAGATTCAGGGCACTCTCTTGTCCTTAAAACTTAACTCCGTCCGAGCAGGACTTGGAAGGCCCAACGGTACCGGCCGACCGCCGTGTCACCATCAACCACAGGAGTCACTGGATGTGGATACGGAGGGGCATGTGGTCAGCACACCGTTCTCCCGGAGTATGTGAGTTTAAGAAACAGGAGCCACTACTTCTCAATCAAGCAGGTCCTCAGTTTGCTTCACAAGGGCTGAGTGCAGTCCGGTTGCCAACAACGCTCAGCATTCCGAATGTTCACCCATCCAAGTGCTAGCCCAGCCCGACAGCGCTTAAATTTGGCGATACTCTCTTGTCCTAGAGGAGAGAAACTGCCCCTAAAGGTGGAAGAATCAGCAATGATCAACAGCATGAGAATGCAGGAGGCAACGGAACCAATTGCATTAATGACAAATAGGGAGTATTCACAGGACAAGTGGCTTGTAATGAACAAGTGTCATGATAATCTCTCCATTGTCTAAACATTCCGGAATAGTTTCCATTAGAATCTCCGGGAGGGGACTGCCAAGGGGGAAGTGAATATGAGAAAATGTTTGACTACTCAATGAAAGGATAACGTTCTATGAGTCGCGGAGTTGAATGTCAGAAGCTTGAATGTGGTAGAGAAGCAAGAAAACCCGAAAACGGGAATGCAAAGGCTCAGTCTTGACGTAGTAGGGGTCAGTGAAATGAAATGGGAAGAAGACAAGAATTTGAGCTCCGATGAGTATAGAGTAACATATACAGCATCAGAAAATGGTGTAACGGGAATAGGATTTGTTATGAATAGGAAGATAGGGCAGAGAGCGTGTTACAGTGAACAGTTCAGTGACAGTGTTGTCCTTATCAGAATCGACAGCAAACCAAAACCGACAACGATAGTTCAGGTATACATGCCGAAGTCGCAAGCTGAAGATGAAGAGAGAGAGAAAGTATTGGAGGATACTGAAAAGGCAACACAGTATGTAAAGGGGGATGAAAATCTAATAGCCATGGGGGACTGGCATGCAGCTGTAAGGCAAGGAATAGAAAAAAAGGTTACAAGAGAATATGAAGTTGAGACAAGGAAAGAGACAGGAGCAAGTCTAATTGAGTTCTTTAATACATTTCAGCTAGTAATAGAGAATACTTGGAAGAGATATACTTGGAAAAGGCCAGGTGATACGGGACGATTTCAGTTAGATTACACCGTGCTCAGTCAGAGATCCCGAAATCAGATACTGGATTGTAAGGTGTACCCAAGAGCAGATCTACACTCAGATCACAATATACTAGAGATGGAGAGTAGGCTGAAGTGTAAGGCTTTAGTCAGGAAGAATCAATAAGCAAAAAATTGGAATACGGAACTACTAAGGAAGAGATAAGCTAGAGGCTCTCTAAAGCTATAGATACAGCAGTATGGAATAGCTCAGTAGACAGTATAGTTGAAGAGGAATGGACATCTCTAAAAAGGGCCATCACAAATGTTGGAAAGAAAAACATAGGTACAAAGAGGGGTACTGCGAAGAAGCCATGGGTAACAGAAGAAATACTTCAGCTGATCGATGAAAGGAGGATGTACAAAGTGTTTCGGGAATTTCAGGAACACAGTAATACAAGTCGCTGAGAAATAAAATAAATAGCAAGTACAGGGAAGCTAGGTCGAAATGGCTGCACGAAAAATGTGAAGAAATCGTAAAAGAAATGATTGACGGAAGGACAGACTGAGCATACAGGAAAGACAAAACAACCTTCGGTGACATTAAAAACAAGGGTGGTAACATTTAAGAGTGTAACGGGAATTCCACTGTTAAATGCACAGGAGAGGGCCGATAGGTGGAAAGAATACACAGAAGGACTCTATGAAGGGGAAGATTTATCTGATGTGATAGAAGAACAAACAGGAGTCGATTTAGAAAAAAGTAGGAGATCCAGTATTAAAATCAGAATTGCAGAGAGTAGTGGATGACTTAATATCAAATAACGCAGAAGCATAGATAACATTCTATCAAAATTTCTAAAATCATTGGGGGAAGTGGCAACAAAAGGACTATACACGTTGGTATGTAGAATGTATGAGACTGGGTACATACTATCTGACTTTCTACATCTACATCTACGTGATTACTCTGCTTTTCACAACACAGTGCGTGGCAGAGCATTCAATGGACCACCTTCATGCTGTCTCCCTACCGTTCCACTCTCGAACGGCACGCGGGACAAACGGGCTCTTAAATTTTTCCGTGCGAGCCCTGATTTCTCTTATTTTATCGTGATGATCATTTCTCCCTATGTAGGTGGGTGCCAACAGAATGTTTTCGCAATCGGAGGAGAAAACTGGTGATTGAAATTTCATAAGAAGGTCCTGGCGCAACGAAAAAGTCTTTGTTTTAATGTTTGCCTCTCCAATTCACGTATCATGTCTGTGACACGATACGCGAATTGGAGTGGCAATAATTAAAACAAAGGCGTTTTTTCGAAAAAAAAATCATCCACGCAATTCGGAAGACTGCAAGAGCTGACAAGTGCGAGAATTATCTCACAATCAGCTTAACAGCTCATGTATCCAAGTTGCTACAGGCCGAAAGAGTCAGCCTACAGGAATTGTGAAACGAACCCTGTCGTCCAGGAACGCGTGCCACAAAAGGCGCAGATTCACCAGGAGATGGGGAAACTCACAGGCGTTTATTGTCTATTGAGACCCAAGTGCTGCAGTGTGCGAGTGAGACAGACGAGAATCTACGTCGTAGGGAAACCCAGTAGAAGCCGAGTGTGGCTAAGGAGACGTTATGGCGGACCTAAGATCGACCATAAAGAGAAACATTTATGAAAACTATTTAATTCTGTAGTTAAGCGGGGAATCAAGCCACAATAATTTTAATCTGCCATCCTCCATACATATTCATGGTGATCCCAATAAAACTTGAATATTGATTATACCTACAATAGTTTAAGATTTAATTTAATAAGTTTTGTAACAAAGACCTGAATGGTAAAATCTGAACGCTTTGGTCGAGCTTAACGATCAACATTTCATATAGAAGCGCATCATTAAAATGACAAAAGTTGTAAATATCAAATCTGTAACTTGATTTGTTTAAAAGATATAGTGAATTAAAACTACCAGTATTTTCAGTTATGCATCAGATCATGATTTCCTCCACACAAAACACATTGAACGATGACAGCATTACACCTTATTGAATCATTAGGTACTAGCATATTTGTTGTGGAGTTTAGGGCGTAATAGTTACTTTTGTTCCTTATTTATTTATCAGAAAGAACATTGGTGCAATGCTACTGGCCATGGAATTCAAAGCTAAGAAGAAAACTGTATTGGCTTAATGTAAAAGAATTTCACGTTTATTATGTAATGGATACTACTGTTACTCTATTTAGAACGTGAAAGTGTTCAAGCTTTGATTATTTAAATATGTTAAAATGTAAAACAATGTAGAATAAGCTGTAGCCAATCAGATGGACGGCTTCAGGATAGGGAACTGCCCTAGCCAGTTGAGCGAGGATATTTGGCGCCCGGGAAACGCGGCCGGGGACGGACAGAGGGACAGTGCAGGGACAGACGCGTAGGCGGACAGTTCGGCTGGAGACAGCAAAGGGTACAGCTGAAATTGAGACGCGAAAGCGGACAGTCGGTCTTTAGGCAGCTAGAAAGTGAAACGACTTAGAAAATTTCGCATTGTGTGTTATCACGAGACGGTCTCTGAACGGTGTTAACTCCAACTTTTCGTGTAAATTACGAGATGGAGTATTGGACTTGTTTTTCGCGATGAGATTGTGAGTGATCGAACTGTGTCAAATGGGTATGCGCTCTAATGTAACAGTAACTCTAAATACGACCACTTTCGCTATTAGTTTGCTTTCTGAATACACATGATTCTAACCAAATCGCAACTGTTTGGCCTACATTATTCATGGGTCGTTAATTTAGTTCCCGATGTTACTATTACTCTTGTTATATATTATGATAACTTTGTATTTCGCAAACTTGCCATCAGCCAGACAACTTAACCAAAGGGTGATAAGTGGCTTATTTAGGACGTGTAATGCGCTAGACGAGTTTGAGCCAAGACATTTCGACGAAGAGGAACTGCATGTGAGCCCGAACATCTTTGGATGTTAGCTCGCAAACTGTAGAGGAAGACCGAAAAAAAAAAATTAACAGCAATACGTAAATTCTTCATACTCTTCGTTCAGTTCGTCGAGAATCTGTTGCAACTGACAGTGGAAAATTTGCGCGACTTCATACTTATTCTACCACCACAATCTTCAATTGCTCCACGCCTGCAAATATAGCACAAAGAGCTTGATGTACAGAAAAATGAATCCTATGTGTCAATCTTTCTAATGTTTTGCTCTTTCCTTGTCAACTAAAATCTTTAAATGCTTTTTGCATGGTACTGTAATGTCATTCCATAGTCAATTTGCAGTATCCCTCTATTACTCGACCGCATAATTGACATTGAGAATTCTCCTTCCTCTGTTCTGTGAGTTCCGTTCATTTTTAAAGATTTTTGGCGACAGATATCTAGACTGTTGTGTAAACAGCCACTAGACCTATGATTGTCCTTCATACCACGAACAAATAGCTAAGGGCAAAAAGCGCTGATACCACGGTTCTGCCAAAATGAAGAGAGCTGTTCCGTCCGCAGCTCGTGGTCGTGCGGTAGCGTTTTCGCTTCCCGCGCCCGGGTTCCCGGGTTCGATTCCCGGCGGGATCAGGGGTTTTCTCTGCCTCGTGATGACTGGGTGTTGTGTGATGTCCTTAGGTTAGTTAGGTTTCAGTAGTTCTAAGTTCTAGGGGACTGATGACCATAGATGTTAAGTTCCATAGTGCTCAGAGCCATTTGAACCGCTTTTTAGAGCTGTTCCGATCGAAAACAGTCACACCACAGTACCAAATGAAAGTTTGTGCCGAACAGGGTACTTGCGAGAGCGACCGAGCAAAGACGAGGCAGGCCGACCCACGTGCCACTCTCGGTCTGCATATCAGGTTCGTGTGGTTTGCGGCACGCTGTGGCCGGCCCAGATATAGTCATCACACACACACACACACACACACACACACACACACACACACACACACACACGCACACACACACACGCTAGAGGAGTCATGAATATTAGAAAGGGACAAGTTCAGGGGAGCGTTCTGCCTAGCACTAAAATACGCCTTCTGGAGTTGACACGAGATTACTGATTGGAGTTTTGTTGATGGGTAAAGTCTGTTACATAGAGTGAACGCATTCAAATCTTATCTTCCAGTCGGTGTGGTTCATATTACGACGGATCCACAACCATCCCGTGTGGAAAGTGGCACTCCATAATGCACATAAGGGCTCACTCTCAACGCGAAACATCCACGACTTGCACTGGCCTCAGACCAAGGTCAGAGGACTCTTCCGGGCAGTCACTATCCATGCCTCCATATCCGGCCTAAGATGGCAGACGTCATGCAATTTTGGTGCGTTGTGGTCCGATGATGGTTATTATAGCCGAAATCGGTCAAAAACAACAGAAAGGAAATAAATTGCGATTTGTAGTTTTCATTAAATTACTTGTTAATGGTTCGTCCTACATGGGATGTTTCGGAGAAGGGCGAAGGCGACTTTGCATAGGTCAAATGGTTCAAATGGCTCTGAGCACTATGGGACTCAACTGCTGTGGTCATAAGTCCCCTAGAACTTAGAACTACTTAAACCTAACTAACCTAAGGACAGCACACAACACCCAGCCATCACGAGGCAGAGAAAATCCCTGACCCCGCCGGGAATCGAACCCGGGAACCCGGGCGTGGGAAGCGAGAACGCTACCGCACGACCACGAGATGCGGGCAATGCATAGGTCAGCTGGATTGTCAGTTCGATGTAGGCTGTAAGGTGAAATGCGTATGGTGTTGTGGAGATGGAGGTATTTTACAATGACTGCGTGGATTCAGTGTTGGCATGTTTACTGGAGGGTAAGGACGGTTTTTCTGGTATGGAATGTAATATGTCTTTTGAGTTGTGCCCGGTTAATCAGGAATACTCTCTTTCAAATTCTGAAGGTGGCAGGGGTAAAATACAGGGAGCGATAGGCTATTTACAATTTGTAGAGAAACCAGATGGCAGTTATAAGAGTCGAGGGGCACGAAAGGGAAGCAGTGGTTGGGAAGGGAGTCAGACAGGGTTGCAGCCTCTCCCCGATGTTATTCAATCTGTATATTGAGCAAGCAGTGAAGGAAACAAAAGAAAAATTCGGAGTAGGTATTAAAATCCATGGAGAAGAAATAAAAACATTGAGGTTTGCCGATGAGATTGTAATTCTGTCAGAGACAGCAAAGGACTTGGAAGAGCAGTTGAACGGAATGGACAGTGTCTTGAAAGGAGGGTATGAGATGAACATCAACAAAAGCAAAACGAGGATAATGGAATGTAGTCGAATTAAGTCGGGTGATGCTGAGGGAATTAGATTAGGAAATGAGACACTTAAAGTAGTAAAGGAGTTTTGATATTTTGGGAGCAAAATAACTGATGATGGTCGAAGTAGAGAGGATATAAAATGTAGACCGGCAATGGCAAGGAAAGCGTTTCTGAAGAAGAGAAATTTGTTAACATCGAGTATAGATTTAAGTGTCAGGAAGTCGTTTCTAAAAGTATTTGTATGAGAGCTGCATCAAATCAGTCTGAGACCACAACAACAAACAACAATCAGAAAGCTGTTTGAGGGTTAGCTCAGAGTATGAGTTTCGAGATGATTAAAGAAGTGGTCTTGGTTTTGCGCGTAGCTGCTGTATGTAATGAGATGGAGGGTTATGCGCGAGAGAAGGGTTAAGTGTGTGTGGTGAGGGGAGGGGGCGGTCTCTCGAATGGACGGACATATTGGAGAATTATAGTTGTTAAATAGATGTCTTCAGTGATGGATGAAGTATAGAGGTAGTTGTTGGCACTAAGTGCCTTACTACCAACGTGTAACAGGACAGTGTGTTCAAGATTTAGGGGAGGATGTTTGGATTTTAATTTATAGGAGTTGGCTGGATGAGCCTGGTTGCAGAGTCTTTGCAGGTAATTAGGGATTTCGGTTTTGGGCATTGCTTATACAGCTGGTGTTGCTTACCGTTAGAACAGCTGAATGAGTATTTACAACTTTCGCTTAGACGTTTGTTGCGTTGTTCTGCTCGATTTAGGACGATCCTTCCTGATATAAGGGTTCCATTTTTTATATGTTGTTCTGTAGTGTCAGATGATTCTAAAGTCACTCTTAGTAAGCGGAGAAGCCATTATCGTTCCGGATGGGGATTACATAGCATATATTCGTTTCTGGTAGCGAGATCGTTTTCGATTTCTTCTTCGGCGTAGTCTAGTCAATCCCTTTAATCACTACTTGAATGCTGGAGGTCAGCTTGACGTGGTATTCGTCGGAGTGTTTGTGAGAAATGTTACGGACACATTTTCTCCGAAAAGGATGAGACTGCCTGGTACGTATTAAAGGAAATATGGGTGTGGGGGTGTGTCGTGCGTCGGGCCTGGATAATTCAATCGGTAAGAGGAGCTACCAATAATAGGTAAAGCTTTCGATTTCGAGTCCCTTTCTGGCACATTGTTTTAACCGACCAGGGAGTTTCGTCGCCAGTTCTGTTGTGGAGGTAGGAGGTGGCGAGTGTAATACTCCAGTTGTTCTGGAAGGGGTTCCAGTAGATGTCCACATTCTGATTACTGTCCGCTCGCACCAAAGAAAGCTCTTGGAGAAGATGACAGCTGCTGATGGATGTAGCGGTGATGATAAAACTCTGATGCGTCGAAAGAGCGGTTTTTAACAAAAAGATATTCGAATCTGGTAGACTAGCTTCAAACTCTTTTCGATGTTGTTGTTGTTGTTGTGGTCTTCAGTCCTGAGACTGGTTTGATGCAGCTCTCCACGCTACTCTATCCTGTGCAAGCTTCTTCATCTCCCAGTACCTACTGCAACCTACATCCTTCTCAATCTGCTTTATTCATCTCTTGGTCTCCCACTATGATTTTTACCCTCCACGCTGCCCTCCAATACTAAATTGGTGATCCCTCGATGTCTCACAACATGTCCTACCAACCGATCCCTTCTTCTGGTCAAGTTGTGCCACAAACTTCTCTTCTCCCCAATCCTATTCAATACTTCCTCATTAGTTATGTGATCTACGCATCTAATCTTCAGCATTCTTCTGTAGCACCACATTTCAAAAGCTTCTATTCTCTTCTTGTCCAAACTATTTACCGTCCATGTTTCACTTCCATACATGGCTACACTCCATACAAATACTTTCAGAAATGGCCGCGCGGTTCTGGCGCTGCAGTCTGGAACCGCGAGACCCCTACGGTCGCAGGTTCGAATCCTGCCTCGGGCATGGATGTGTGTGATGTCCTTAGGTTAGTTAGGTTTAACTAGTTCTAAGTTCTAGGGGACTAATGACCTCAGCAGTTGAGTCCCATAGTGCTCAGAGCCATTTGAACCATTTTGAACTTTCAGAAATAACTTCCTGACACTTAAATCTATACTCGATGTTAACAAATTTCTCTTCTTCAGAAACGCTTTCCTTGCCATTGCCAGTCTACATTTTATATCCACTCTACTTCGTCCATCATCAGTTATTTTGCTCCCCAAATAGCAAAACTCCTTTACTAATTTAAGTGTCTCATTTCCTAATCTAATACCCTCAGCATCACCGACTTAACTCGACTACATTCCATTATCCTCGTTTTGCTTTTGTTGATGTTCATCTTATATCCTCCATTCAAGACACCATCCATTCCGTTCAATTGCTCTTCCAAGTCCTTTGCTGTCTCTGACAGAATTACAATGTCATCGGTGAACCTCAAAGTTTTTATTTCTTCTCCATGGACTTTAATACCTACTCCAAATTTTTCTTTTGTTTCCTTTACTGCTTGCTCAATATAGAGATTGAATAACATCGGGGAGAGGCTACAACCCTGTCTTACTCCTTTCCCAATGACTGCTTCCCTTTCATGTCCCTCAACTCTTATAACTGCCATCTGGTTTTTGTACAAGTTGTAAATAGCCTTTCGCTCCCTGTATTTTGCCCCTGCCACCTTTAGAATTTGAAAGAGAGTATTCCAGTCAACATTGTCAAAAGCTTTCTCTAAGTCTACAAATGCTAGAAACGTAGGTTTACCTTTCCTTAATCTTTCTTCTAAGATAAGTCGTAAGGTCAGTATTGCCTCACGTGTTCCAGTATTTCTACGGAATCCAAAGTGATCTTCCCCGAGGTTGGCTTCTACTAGTTTTTCCATTCGTCTGTAAACAATTCGTGTTAGTATTTTGCAGCTGTGACTTATTAAACTGATAGTTCGGTAATTTTCACATCTGTCAACACCTGCTTTTTTTGGGATTGGAATTATTATATTCTTCTTGAAGTCTGAGAGTATTTCGCCTGTTTCATACATCTTGCTCACCAGATGGTAGAGTTTTGTCAGGACTGGCTCTCCCAAGGCCGTCAGTAGTTCCAATGGAATGTTGTCTACTCCGGGGGCCTTGTTTCGACTCAGATCCTTCAGTGCTCTGTCAAACTCTTCACGCAGTATCGCATCTCCCATTTCATCTTCATCTACATCCTCTTCCATTTCCATAATATTGTCCTCAAGTGCATCGCCCTTGTATAGACCCTCTATATACTCCTTCCACCTTTCTGCTTTCCCTTCTTTGCTTAGAACTGGGTTTCCATCTGAGCTCTTGATGTTCATACATGTGGTTCTCTTATCTCCAAAGGTCTCTTTAATTTTCCTGTAGGCAGTATCTATGTTACCCCTAGTGAGGTAAGCCTCTACATCCTTACATTTGTCCTCTAGCCATCCCTGCTTAGCCATTTTGCACTTCCTGTGGATCTCATTTTTGAGACGTTTGTATTCCTTTTTGGCTGCTTCATTTACTGCATTTTTATATTTTCTCCTTTCATCAATTAAATTCAATATGTCTTCTGTTACCCAAGGATTTCTACTAACCCTTTTCTTTTTACCTACTTGATCGTCTGCTGCCTTCACTACTTCGTCCCTCAGAGCTACCCATTCTTCTTCTACTGTATTTCTTTCCCCCATTCCTTTCAATTGTTCCCTTATGCTCTCCCTGAAACTCTCTACAACCTCTGGTTCTTTCAGTTTATTCAGGTCCCATCTCCTTAAATTCCCACCTTTCTGCAGTTTCTTCAGTTTTAATCTACAGGTCATAACCACTAGATTGTGGTCAGAGTCCACATCTGCCCCTGGAAATGTCTTACAATTTAAAACCTGGTTCCTAAATCTCTGTCTTACCATTATATAATCTATCTGATACCTTTTAGTATCTCCAGGGTTCTTCCATGTATACAACCTTCTATCATGATTCTTAAACCAAGTGTTAGCTATGATTAAGTTGTGCTCTGTGCAAAATTCTACCAGGTGGCTTCCTCTTTCATTTCTTAGCTCCAATCCATATTCACCTACTACGTTTCCTTCTCTCCCTTTTCCTACACTCGAATTCCAGTCACCCATGACTATTAAATTTTCGTCTCCCTTCACTATCTTAATAATTTCTTTTATTTCATCATACATTTCTTCAATTTCTTCGTCATCTGCAGAGCTAGTTGGCATATAAACTTGTACTACTGTAGTAGGTGTGGGCTTCGTATCTATCTTGGCCACAATAATGCGTTCACTATGCTGTTTGTAGTAGCTTACCCGCATTCCTATTTTCCTATTCATTATGAAACCTACTCCTGCATTACCCCTATTTGACTTTGTATTTATAACACTGTAGTCACCTGACCAGATGTCTTGTTCCTCCTGCCACCGAACTTCACTAATTCCCACAATATCTAACTTTAACCTATCCATTTCCCTTTTTAAATTTTCTAACCTACCTGCCCGATTAAGGGATCTGACATTCCACGCTCCGATCCGTAGAACGCCAGTTTTCTTTCTCCTGCTAACGACATCCTCTTGAGTAGTCCCCGCCCGGAGATCCGAATGGGGGACTATTTTACCTCCGGAATACTTTACCCAAGAGGACGCCATCATCATTTAATCATACAGTAAAGCTGCATGCCCTCGGGAAAAATTACGGCCGTAGTTTCCCCTTGCTTTCAGCCGTTCGCAGTACCAGCACAGCAAGGCCGTTTTGGTTATTGTTACAAGGCCAGATCAGTCAATCATCCAGAATGTTGCCCTTGCAACTACTGAAAAGGCTGCTGCCCCTCTTCAGGAACCACACGTTTGTCTGGCCTCTCAACAGATACCCCTCCGTTGTGGTTGTACCTACGGTACGACTATCTGTATCGCTGAGGCACGCAAGCCTCCCCACCAACGGCAAGGTCCATGGTTCATTGGGAAGGATTCTTTTCGATAACTGACTGTTAAGGGACTAAAAACCTTTCTTGGATGCTCAATGGTTTACACACTGAATATATAGAGATTGAATATCGAGCACCAAGTAGATAAATTTGATAATCCTTTCGATTAAATTATCCTTAATTATAGATTTAGAGTGGACTGGATATTGTCCTTGATTAATTTGAGGTTGTGTCCCAGATTTAGCTTAAAACTGACGAGGGGAACACAGCAAGTGCTAAAACGCGATTTCTCAAAATTTTCCCTCAGTGAGAGAGGGGCCATAAAAATCTCAACTTATCCCTAGATTCTTGACCGTTTCTGAAGAAACAACGATCAAAGATTTCGAGGTATTTGTGGGGTACTTTATATGTCTTTTACCGCACATTACCCTCAGTAGAGATGATAGCAAACTAAATAACTTTGGGGTTTCTTAATTTAGCACCATGTGTTTGAAACCTGATTGTTACTATTATTTTTGTTTTCCATTTATATACCCATGTCTGCACGAGATTGCTACACGAATGTTTTCCAGTGTTTATAGATGTTAGTTTCCTTACTCGTCTACTAATTGTATGTCAGATGAATACATCTAAAAATTGAGAAAATTATTTGAAAATGTTTTCGATGAAATTCCTGTAGTGTGTCTTGATTCATAATCGGTGGTAAGCGCCAGTTATCGGAGAAGTGATCCGTTACGCTTGGTTTGTTGCGAAATTATTGTCAACGGGGGAAATCTTCAGCAACGTTAACGACGTTTTTTCCCCGAATGGTAAATGTCACTGTGGCAAAGCTGATGTCACGCCATGTTCGTGGTGTTCGGAATATCTGTGCTCCGAATGTTTCTATGACCAGTGTGTTCCAAGCGAATGTACTAAATCTTCCTGAAGAATAAACGTATGAATAAAATATAACAATTAAAGTTGTTTTTGTTGTGGTCTTCAGTCCTGAGACTGGTTTGATGCAGCTCTCCATGCTTCTCTATCCTGTGGAAGCTTCTTCATCTCCCAGTACCTTCTGCAACCTACATCCTCCTGAATCTGCTTAGTGTATTCATCTCTTGGTCTCCCTCTACGATTTTTACCCTCCACGCTGCCCTCCAATGCTAAATTGGTGATGCCTTGATGCCTCAGAACATATCCTACCAACCGATCCCCTCTTCTAGTCAAGTTGTGCCACAAATTCCTCTTCTCCCCAATTCTATTCAATACCTCCTCATTAGTTATGTGATCTACCCATCTAATCTTCAGCATTCTTCTGTAGCACCACATTTCGAAAGCTTCTATTCTCCTCTTGTCCAAACTATTTATCGTCCATGTTTCACTTCCATACATGGCTACACTCCATACAAATATTTTCAGAAACGACTTCTTGACACTTAAATCTATACTCGATGTTAACAAATTTCTCTTCTTCAGAAACGCTTTCCTTGCCATTGCCATTCTACATTTTATATCGTCTCTACTTCGACCAAAAACAGTTATTTTACTCCCCAAATAGCAAAACTCCTTTACTACTTTAAGTGTCTCATTTTCTAAACTAATTCCCTCAGCATCAAGCGAGTTAACTCGACTACATCCCATTATCCTCGTTTTGCTTTTGTTGATTTTCATCTTATATCCTCCTTTAAAGACACTGTCCATTCCGTTCAATTGGTCTGCCAAGTCCTTTGCTGTCTCTGACAGAATTACAATGTCATCGGTGAACCTTAAAGTTTTTATTTCTTCTTCGTGGATTTTAGTACCTACTCCGAATTTTTCTTTTGTTTCCTTTACTGCTTGCTCAATATACAGACTGAATAACATCGGGGAGAGGCAACAACCCTGTCTCACTCCCTTCCCAACCACTGCTTCCCTTTCATGTCCCTCGACTCTTATAACTGCCATGTGGTTTCTGTACAAATTGTAAATAGCTTTTCGCTCTCTGTATTTTACCCCTGCCACCATCAGAATTTGAAAGAGAGTATTCCAGTCAACAATTAATATAAAACTTTATATGAGAACGAATTATCAGAGTATGACAATTTAAAAAGATTGTAACCCCTCGACAAATCCTACACACATATATAATATTTGTATCACTCTTATTGTGAAATCCAGGTGTAATATAACGCCCTAGTATCCCCTAATTTGGTACTAAACATCAAATAAGTAGAAGCAGTGGTCGGATTTCGAACATAGGACGCAAAATTAACAAACTACGACGCTAACCACGCTGCCACCGTTTCTTCTAGTGCTACCGCACTGTAAAATGCACATAAAATATGTCTAAAGTCTCGGAAACTTTAACCGTCGTTATTTCAGAAATGGTCGCAGGTCTAATGACCTCGTCGTTCAGTCCCATAAACTCCCCTTCATTAATCAATGAGAAATGGTCGAGTATCTACGGATAAGCCGAGATACGTGTTCGCTTATTTGACTCCTCTTCCACTGAACGAAGTTCCTGGGAGTTCGTGCTGGAGCACTTGCCGTGTTCTCCTCGTGAGCTGACGACATGACGCGTGGCGAGGTATCTGCTAGTCGCGGAGTGTGAGCTATCGTCGTGTACTGCGACTATGGAGTCGGTCCAGCGAGGGTGCAGCGTGTGCAGGTTGTTGTCGCGGCGCGGCGTATCAGACACGGGCTGGCGCGGGTTGTATTTCACGCGTCGTAATGATAGCGGCCGCTGGCGGCCCGCTATAAACACGACTCTACAATAGGCAGCGATGGCGCTGCGACCTTAAACCCACATTAAGGCGTGGTCAGCGCGCAGCAAATAACTCCTGCCTCCCAGAGACAAACTGCGAGGCCAGCCAATAGTCCGCTGTGTGCGTGTGTGTGTGTGTACTGGAGTGTAGTGTACCGGAGCCGGGCGTGCGTCACCTCCTGTTAACGCCGCTCGTAAAGAACGGCGCGCTTCCAGCGCCGCTGCGCTCTTTTCCCCGTCTCTGTTCTCGTACCTGTTCGGTTACGTCACGATCGGAGGGGAAATAAAAATGAAAGGTTGTCTCGGCTTGCACCGACTGAGCGAACAGAACTGTCTCTAATGACTACCTATTCCCATATCTCCGCGGCTCTTACGCAACGAGTGAAACAGAAATAAGTTCGCTGGCGCAACTCTCTCGGAGCACAGTTCCCCAAATGCGAAGACAAACCAGCAGCCTAACCTTCTGCAGTCACGATGTGTTACTTGCCCTACTGTTATTTCTATTGGTGATTAAACCTTGTTGAATTGTAAATTAATGGATGTTTTTATACATATTACAAACTAAAACTCCCGGCCGCATTTCTCTGCGTGCATGTGACGGTATGTCTCAGGAACTACTCTACGAATTTGATTCGGTTTAGTACTAACCGTGCGAAATCGGAGTCGGTCATTAGTCTGTATTACGAGCGCTATTCATAAAGTAGTAAAGGATCGGTTGCACAATGGGAATCACAGTGAAAATATGATGAAGTTTTGCACAGATGCGTTGAGCAATGTCTGTAGTATGACGAGAAGATAGTATCACCTCGCTTTTCTCAGTTTTGAAAGCACAGTGAGGGCTTAAATATGCCTAGAAAATATGTCTCCAGCCAAGTATTGATGCCTACCGAGAGATTAAAAAAAAAAAAAAAAAAAAAAGGTTCAAATGGATCTGAGCATTATGGGACTTAACTCCTGAGGTCATCAGTCCCGTGGAACTTAGAACTAGTTAAACCTAACTAACCTAAGGACATCACACACATCCATGCCCGAGTCAGGATTCGAACTTACGACCGTAGCGATCGCGCGGTTCCAGACTGTAGCGCCTGGAACCGCTCGGCCATTCCGGCCGTCCCGATAGATTTCGTCTGACGTTATGCAGCCTCACGTAACGTAACTGTCATGCAGATCCTTCATTATGACAATTGTCGGCCGCACACTGCAGGAGGTATGAGAACGTTCATTCAGCGTTTTCGATGGAAATGGTTTGATTACCCACCTTATAGCCCGGACTTGGCGCTCTCTGATTTTTATCTCTGCTCAGATGATCCGTTGGCTATTAAGACAACATTTTGGAAAAAACAACGAACTGCAGTCCAGTCGAGAAAATAGTCGGAAACTGAGGGAGGCTGACCCCTATGAGGGAAGTATTGGAAAGTTGGTACAACGCTACGCCAGACGTCATTTGGAGCAGCGACTATGTAGAGAAGTGGCTGGAACTGTAGCTAACTGTTGCAAATAAAAGTCTTGAATTTCACTGTGGTTGCCATTTCGCAACCGATCGTTCTTTAATTTCCAAATAGACGTCGTACTTCATAGACAAAAAGCGCTAGTCCCGAAATCTCCAGAGAAAAATTTCGGAAATTTAACACCGTTCCGTTTCGCAAACTAATGACGATTAACCTCAACAGAGGCTCAACTAGTCATCACATGCCATTTAGATACCCCATACGAGGATACAGGGTAATTCAGCCAAACTGTTCACCTTTGATATTTCGTGACATGTTCAGAATATCATAATTCTGTTGCCACCCAGATGAATGACGTATAGTCGCTCTTCTTAACTACCTTAGTTGCAGAGGTATTCGTAGCTTCACTTTTCTTAATGGAGCAATAGTATTTTCTGCTGCTCGTATCTTAGTTTATAGGAGAGGAATTAAACGCTTCACTCTTAAAGGGATAAAATTAGTTTCGGAGTAATTACAATATTTAACTTTACCTGCTTTTTGCAACAAAGTCATTTGACAATTACAGTCGTATTGTCCTGCAACCAATTGTCACTGTTTATACCCTCAGATATTTATCAACTGGATCATAACTTAAGCGTTCCTTTTTTTTTTTTTTTTTTTTTTTTTTTTGGTCATCAGTCTACTGACTGGTTTGATGCGGCCCGCCACGAATTCCTTTCCTGTGCTAACCTCTTCATCTCCGAGTAGCACTTGCAACCTACGTCCTCAATTATTTGCTTGACGTATTCCAATCTCTGTCTTCCTCTACAGTTTTTGCCCTCTACAGCTCCCTCTAGTACCATGGAAGTCATTCCCTCATGTCTTAGCAGATGTCCTATCATCCTGTCCCTTCTCCTTGTCAGTGTTTTCCACATATTCCTTTCCCCTCCGATTCTGCGTAGAACCTCCTCATTCCTTACCTTATGAGTTCACCTAATTTTCAACATTCGTCTATAGCATCACATCTCAAATGTTTCGATTCTCTTATGTTCCGGTTTTCCCACAGTCCATGTTTCACTACCATACAATGCTGTACTCCAGACGTACATCCTCAGAAATTTATTCCTCAAATTAAGGCCGGTATTTGATATTAGCAGACTTCTCTTGGCCAGAAATGCCTTTTTTTGCCATAGCGAGTCTGCTTTTGATGTCCTCCTTGCTTCGTCCGTCATTGGTTAATTTACTGCCTAGGTAGCAGATTTCCTTAACTTCATTGACTTCGTGGCCATCAATCCTGATGTTAAGTTTCTCGCTGTTCTCATTTCTACTACTTCTCATTACCTTCGTCTTTCTCCGATTTACTCTCAAACCATACTGTCTACTTATTAGACTGTTCAATCCGTTCAGCAGATCATTTAATTCTTCTTCACTTTCACTCAGGATAGCAATGTCATCAGCGAATCGTATCATTGATATCCTTTCACATTGTATTCTAATTTCACTCGTGAGCCTTTCTTTTATTTCCATCATTGCTTCCTCGATTTACAGATTGAAGAGTAGGGGCGAAAGGCTACAGCCTTGTCTTACACCCTTCTTAATACGAGCACTTCGTTCTTGATTGTCCACTCTTATTATTCCCTCTTGGTTGTTGTACATATTGTATATGACCCGTCTCTCCCTATAGCTTACCCCTACTTTTTTCAGAATCTCGAACAGCTTGCACCATTTTATATTGTCGAACGCTTTTTCCAGGCCGACAAATCCTATGAAAGTGTCTTGATTTTTCTTTAGCCTTGCTTCCATTATTAGCCGTAACGTCAGAATTGCCTCTCTCGTCCCTTTACTTTTCCTAAAGCCAAACTGATCGTCACCTAGCACATTCTCAATTTTCTTTTCCATTCTTCTGTATATTATTCTTGTAAGCTGCTTCGATGCATGAGCTGTTAAGCTGTTTGTGCGATAATTCTCGCACTTGTCAGCTCTTGCCGTCTTCGGAATTGTGTGGATGATGCTTTTCCGAAAGTCAGATGGTATGTCGCCAGACTCATATATTCTACACACCAACATGAACAGTCATTTTGTTGCCACTTCCCCCAGTGATATTAGAAATTCCTGTGGAATGTTATCTATCCCTTCTACCTTATTTTGACCGTAAGTCCTCCAAAGCTCTTTTAAATTCAGATTCTAATACTGGATCCCCTATCTCTTCTAAATCGACTCCTGTTTCTTCTTCTATCACGTCTGACAAATCTTCACCCTCATAGAGGCTTTCAATGTATTCTTTCCACCTATCTGCTCTCTCCTCTGCATTTAACAGTGGAATTCCCGTTGCACTCTTGATGTTACCACCGTTGCTTTTAATGTCACCAAAGGTTGTTTTGACTTTCCTGTATGCTGAGTCTGTCCTTCCGACAATCGTATCTTTTTCGATGTCTTCATATTTTTCCTGTAGCCATTTCGTTTTAGCTTCCCTGCATTTCCTATTTATTTCATTCCTCAGCGACTTGTATTTCTGTATTCCTGATTTTCCCGGAACATGTTTGTACTTCCTCCTTTCTTCAATCAACTGAAGTATTTCTTCTGTTATCCATGGGTTCTTCGCAGCTACCTTCTTTGTACCTATGTTTTCCTTCCCAACTTCTGTGATGGCCCTTTTTAGAGATGTCCATTCCTCTTCAACTGTACTGCCTACTGCGCCATTCCTTACTGCTGTATATATAGCGTTAGAGAACTTCAAACGTATTTCGTCATTCCTTAGTACTTCCGTATCCCACTTTTTTGTGTATTGATTCTTCCTGACTAATGTCTTGAACTTCAGCCTACTCTTCATCAGTACTATATTGTGATGTGAGTCTATATCTGCTCCTGGGTACGCCTTACAATCCAGTATCTGATTTCGGAATCTCTGTCTGACCATGATGTAATCTAATTGAAATCTTCCCGTGTCTCCCGGCCTCTTCCAAGTATACCTCCTCCTCTTGTGATTCTTGAACAGGGTATTCGCTATTACTAGCTGAAACTTGTTACAGAACTCAATTAGTCTTTCTCCTCTTTCATTCCTCGTCCCAAGCCCATATTCTCCTGTAACCTTTTCTTCTACTCTTTCCCCTACAACTGCATTCCAGTCGCCCATGACTATTAGATTTTCGTCCCCCTTTACATACTGCATTACCCTTTCAATATCCTCATACACTTTCTCTACCTGTTCATCTTCAGCTCGCGGCGTCGGCATGTATACCTGAACTATCGTTGTCGGTGTTGGTCTGCTGTCGATTCTGATTAGAACAACCCGGTCACTGAACTGTTCACAGTAACACACCCTCTGCCCTACCTTCCTATTCATAACGAATCCTACACCTGTTATACCATTTTCTGCTGCTGTTGATATTACCCGATACTCATCTGACCAGAAATCCTTGTCTTCCTTCCACTTCACTTCACTGACCCCCTACTATATCTAGATTGAGCCTTTGCAGTTCTCTTTTCAGATTTTCTAGTTTCCCTACCACGTTCAAGCTTCTGACATTCCACACACCGATTAGTAGAACTTTATCCTTTCGTTGAATATTCAATCTTTTTCTCATGGTAACCTCCCCCTTGGCAGTCCCCTCCCAGAGATTCGAATGGGGGACTATTCCGGAATATTTTGCCAATGGAGAGATCATCATGACACTTCTTCAATTACAGGCAACATGTCCTGTGGATACACGTTACGTGTCTTTAATGCAGTGGTTTCTATTGCCTTCTGCATCCTCATGTCGTTGATGATTGCTGATTCTTCCGCCTTTAGGGGCAATTTCCCACCCCTAGGACAAGAGAGTGCCCTGAACCTCTATCCGCTCATCCGCCCTCTTTGACAAGGCCTTTGGCAGAATGAGGCTGACTTCTTATGCCGGAAGTCTTCGGCCGCCAATGCTGATTCTTTACCAAAATTTAGGCAGTGGCGGGGATCGAACCCGGGACCGATTATGAATCAAAGACGCTACCCCTTTTTTTTTTTTTTTTTTTTTTTTTTTTTTTTTTTTTTTTTTTTTACCCCTAAAAACCTATCTAGCCTAAAAACAAAAACAAAGCTAGTGCCACCGCCACTTTCATCCTGAAGCTAACTAGGACGGCCGTTCGCCGCCACTTCAGGTTCCGCCAACGAACAAAAATTAAATATGCCTCTGAACTTTGTATAAAAAAAAATAAAATAAAAGAAGAAAGGAAAGGGTATAATACTTTATTAAATTTTATTTGTTGTTCATTTTATTCTTATTTTGTTCTTGTGTATTTATTTGGATTTGAAAGCAGGTCTCCTGCCCAGTTTTTTTTTTTTTTTTTTTTTTTTTTTTTTTTTTAAATGTGCAAACAGTCACAGTTAACCAAGCCTGGAAAACTAAAACAGAATGAAGACGCCATTGAAGATATGAGGCATAAATAGCATGAAAAGAAAGCTACCACGTCGTAGTGAGGCTTCCCAGCGACTGCGCCCACTGATAAGATTGTTCAATATATGGTCGTTTGCAGTTCGTTCTGACCTCATCTGCCACTGCCTGGAACATTCCAGCTACACGGCGGGCTGTGAAAGGCACTCCATAGGTAGTTTGCGAAGCACTGTCGATATCTGGTATGCCCGGTAATAGCATGATGTCTTTCTTGCAAATAGAGCCAGAAGTCAAGGAAATCCTTGTGTCCGTCACGACAGAGGTAATGGACGGCATGTCCACGTATCCAGGTGACAGAGTTGGTTCGAGTCTTGGGGTAAAATGTCTCATCCGGAAACAATAACGTGCGTGCAGATATATGCTCCGGCCTAACTCGCAAGAGATAAGCCAGCATCTGCCGCACTAGGTGCCAAACCGGTTCCGCCTCTCCACAGCTGAGGCGGTGCTCGTCAGAATCTACTGTATTACATCCCACACAATTGGGAGATTCTGTCATGTGGATATTGTAGAGACGTTCTTGCGTCACGAGCTTCCCATTAACGACGACGTACCATTGAGAAACAACATCGGAATCAAGCATGGCATCGTGTACAGTCTTCCACACCACGCGCCACCGTACGTCAGGATATTTTAGTTCGACCACATTTAGGGGGCGGCGTTGCAGCATGTCATGATAGAGGCGTCGAGTTGTGGCCATTTGTGGTGTCGTGAGCGCGACACTGCAATAACTTTGTTCCAAATAGAAACGTCCTATATAAAAGAGGGGCGCTGGGATGTCCTGCAGTGGCACCGGCGCCCTTAGTGAAGCAGGACGTAGCGCCGTCAGAAGCAGACTCGTGAGGCTCGTAGGACAACGGCGCAGCAGACTTAAATGTGAGCTAACATAGAGGGCAATGGCCCTATCATGGACGTTAACTAGGCCGAGACCACCTTTTTCCTTGGGGAGGGTAAGAGATACGTATCTGATCTTCAGTAACATACCAGAGGTGACGAAGTATCCCAGCGCTGCCATAATGCTACGAGCCAAGGGCTTCGGAATGGGTAGCGTTTGGGCGACATGCGGTATGCGGGACGCAAGGTATACATTGGCATAATACGCCCGCTGAACGATGTTGAGGGATCGCAAGCGCTGATTTGCAATTCCGGCCCTAATTTGGTTAAGAAGGCGTCGATAATTGAGCGTCGTCGCGCGTCGCATGTCGTTCATGAAATCTAAGCCCAAGCAGCGTACAGTATCACTGAAGCGTAAGGGGGCAATGTGTTCCTGCGGTAGCCCAATCCCGATGCTCAAGGCGACGGACTTGTCAACGTTGATTTGGCTACCAGAAGCTGTACCGTAGGTTGCAATCCAGTCCAAAGCCGCGGCCATATCGTCAGCTCCTCGTATGACGATCATCAAATCATCCGCATATGCGGTGCAGCGATAGATGGAGCCGCCGAACTGTATCCCAGTGAGCCTGTCTCGGAGACCACACAACAAGGGTTCTAAGGCCAATGCAAATAACAATGTTGATAACGGACATCCCTGTCGTACTGATCGGCGGATCGGCATGGGTGCCGTCAGTCTTCCATTGACAAGAACTCGAGAAGTTGCACCATGTAGTAGGCGTGTCAGCACTGTGATAAAGGGGTCGGGGTATTCCATGCGCCGTAGAACGGCCGTGAGGAAAGTGTGGCCCACACGGTCAAAAGCCTGGCTAAAGTCGATAGACGCGAGGGCTGCCGGCAAACGTCTCACCCGTGCAAGGGAGATGAGATCTCTGTAACGACATAACGCAGTTCTGATGTTGTTGGGTCCCCCCAAGGACGTCTGATCGCCGGACAAGACGTGCAATAGTGTGCCGCGAATACGTTCGGATAGCAGCCTCGAAAAGATCTTGAAGTCGCTGTTCAATAACGTTAAGGGACGATAGTCGCGGACATGATTCCGTCCCTTCGGCTTATGGATGGGGACAATCAGACCTTCCAAGAATGGTGCAGGCAATGTTATATCCGGGGACATCAATTCCTGGCAAATTTCAATCAAACACGGTAGCAACAGTTGTGTAAAGGCTCGATAGAACTCTAATGGTAACCCATCGATTCCTGGTGATTTATGGGGAGCACCTTTACCAATGGCGTCGAGCACTTCCTCTTCTGTCACTTCTCCCAGTAAATTCGGTACCATGTCTGGTGGAACTGTACCGTGGACATGTGCGGAAACGGTGTCTACCGTCGCCATATCAGGGAGCACTGCTGAATAAAGTTGAGCGTAATGCCCATAGAAGGCTTCTGCTATATCTGCTTGTTCTACCACATGTCGACCGTCGTCTGTTATCATGTCGGTTACCAGTGCCCTGCGGCGCCTCCTGCGTTCTATGAGCACGTGGTGCATAGATGGCCTTTCTGATTGTATCATGTCTGGAGCACGCGACCGTATAACAGCGCCTTGTAAATGATGGCGTGCTAAGGAGACGAGCTGCGCTTTCGCGCGATTGACTGTGATCTGCCTGTCAGGTGAGGGCTCCATAGCAAGACATTCCCGTAGGACGGTGTAATAAAAGTTTTCCGTGCTCCTCCTCCATGCCGCTGCTTCCCGGCCGTAAGCCATGAAGGTGCGTCTAAGAGCAGGCTTCGCACATTCAATCCACCAACTGAGGGTCGATCGGTACCGACCACGACGCCGTAAGGACGCGGTCCACGACTCTTCGACAGCACCTTTACATGCCGGCTCGTCCAGATGGGCGACGTTGAGTTTCCAGGGGGGCCTACTGCGCCACACACGTGCAGGTTTGAGGGCAATGGTGCAAATATAGGCTGTGTGGTCGGTGAATGCAGTGGGCCAGAGCTCTGCTCCTCTCGTCGCCGTCGAAAGGGTGCTTGTGACGTAAATCCTGTCCAACCGACTTGATGAATGGCTTGTATAATGGGTGTAACCAGGAGCTGGGCCATGGATGTGGCGCCACGTGTCAATCAGGTGGAGGTCACGCACTAGCATTTCCAATTCCGCACACGGGACGTGATGTGGCTGCTGATCAGATGGAGATAATGTACAGTTAAAATCTCCTCCGATCACCATATCGTCTATGTGGCCCATAAATAGACGCGTAATATCTTCCGAAAAAAAGCGGGCCCGATCTCTCCGTCTCCCTGATCCTGAAGGGGCATATGCATTGATGAGTCGTACACCGTTGACAGTTACTGCCATGGCTCTTGCACTCGGTAAGTACAGTACGTCCGTAGCCGCCAAACCGTCCCGTAACAGAACAGCCACACCACAATCGGTAGAAGAGGCGTGGGAGATGTGGGCGGTATATCCGTAGATGTCAGGGAAACTAGCGACACATACTTCCTGTAAGAGGGCCACGTCGATGTCCGCCGCATCAAGCATGCGTTGTAGCATTGTCAATTTGTGTGGTGCCCTTATCGCGTTGATATTGATTGTGGCAAGGCGAAAGGTGTGCTGCCTAGCCTCTTCACCTAGGGTAGACGCCATGGCAATAAAAGCTAACCGCAAGAGATGCCGGACCCACCAAACCCGTTACAAATTATGAGTCGTTCACGCTGGTAGTGGCATCCCCAATGCCGCCCCCTCCCCTGTCACCCGTGCCCTCTTCAGGAAGTTCCTCAACATCGTCCGACCACAGTGGGTGTAACACGATGCTGTGTGGCTGATCGGCACCTAAATCTCTCTCACGTACGTCGTCTTTGGTAGAGGTAGACGGATCGCCATCCATCGACGCGACCTGCCGCGTTTGTGGTGCAAGAAGTAACTGGACACTCGTAGTATGGGCAAGTGAACCGTGTACACCACTTAGATCCTCAGCAGGCGCAGCATCCATGCTGTCTGATGAGATGTCACCTTCTTGACCGGCCGTGTGTAGGAGGCAATCGTCAGAAGGGGTCCGCCGACGTCGCTTGCGTCGTCGGGGCGAACGTTGCTTTCGAACGTGGACATCCGTATCCGAATGTGGGAGGCAACCCAGCGTCGTATCACCTTCCGCTAGGAAAGCCGCGGTCGGGACAATGTTCGCGTCCACGTCCATCGCGTTCTGAATGTTATGTTGCGTCTGGAGTCCGTGGGACTGTTGCTGCTGTTGTTGCTGTGGAGGGGGCGACATATGGGTTGGCACCGAGGGTCCTTCCTCTTCCTCCCGTGGTACTTCTGGTGTCGATGGATGTGTCTGATCGCCCGTTTCGTTCTCAACTATGGTGCGCATCGTCGTCTGAGCGTACGTGAGGGGCAGGATTGTCGTCCCCGTCGGGGAAACGGAGTCTCCCACTGGTATCTGCGTAATTCTACGTTGTAAGCAGCTCGATCGAACATGGCCTTCCTGCCCGCATCCGGAACAGGTACGCGGTTGACCATCGTACATGATGATTGCTCGACAGCCACCGATGTTCAAATAGGACGGCACATGTTTCTTGATCTCAAGTTTAATTTGGCGCACACCATTGTAGACCTTATACGTCGAGAAAGTTTGCCACTTTTCTGCAACGTGGTTGATAACATTGCCATATGGTCGGAAGGCGTCCTTGACAACTTCCTCTGGGACCTCGAAGGGGAGCTCAAAAACTCTTACAGTCCTTAGGCCCATGCCTGCATGATCCACCGTCACTGCACCGATATGCCCGTCAGAATGTTTGAATCGGAGAGAGTTCGAGTATTTAGAAACCACTGTCGCGCAGACCTCTGCACTGGTCATTTTAACATAAACCACGCTCGCCGTTATAGAAAAATGTATTCCGACGACAGTCGCCGGATCTAAACGTAGATCGTCGCGTATGAACTGTTCTATTTCATAGGCTCGAGGACGCGCGTGATCTGGTTGGAAAGTAATCTTGATCGTATCGTGGCGCCATGTGTGTGCCATAATCGGACTGAACTTGGAACAAATACAACTCGCGCCGCGAGAAGGTAAACACAAGCAAGCGCTCACGGTCGCGCACGGCGAGGCGCAGCGGACGTCCTCGCCCCACCGCAGCCGAAAGCAGACTGCGACTTTTTAAACCTAACTAACCTAATGACATCACACACACCCATGCCCGAGGCAGGATTCGAACCTGCGACCGTAGCGGTCGCGCGGTTCCAGACTGTAGAGCCTAGAACCGCACGGTCACTCAGGCCGGCATCGATTAGTAGAACTTTATCCTTTCGTTGAATATTCAATCTTTTTCTCATGGTAACCTCCCCCTTGGCAGTCCCCTCCCAGAGATTCGAATGGGGGACTATTCCGGAATATTTTGCCAATGGAGAGATCATCATGACACTTCTTCAATTACAGGCAACATGTCCTGTGGATACACGTTACGTGTCTTTAATGCAGTGGTTTCTATTGCCTTCTGCATCCTCATGTCGTTGATGATTGCTGATTCTTCCGCCTTTAGGGGCAATTTCCCACCCCTAGGACAAGAGAGTGCCCTGAACCTCTATCCGCTCATCCGCCCTCTTTGACAAGGCCTTTGGCAGAATGAGGCTGACTTCTTATGCCGGAAGTCTTCGGCCGCCAATGCTGATTCTTTACCAAAATTTAGGCAGTGGCGGGGATCGAACCCGGGACCGATTATGAATCAAAGACGCTACCCCTAGACCATAGCGTACAAATAACATAAGCGCCATCTGCACCAACAAGCAGCAGTCAACTCTGCCATGTCACAGTGCATAAACTCCGTCCTGCAAAAGCAGACAGCCAGGAATTCCTCTCCTGTGCCTACCTCTTCATCACAGAGTAGCACTTGTAACTTATGTCCTCAATTATTTTCTGGATGTATTCAAGTCTCTGCCTCCCTCAACTGCTTTTACCCTCTACAGCTCCCTCTTGTTCCATGCAAGTTATTCCCTAATGTCTCAACAAATGTTCTACCACTCTGTCTCCTCTTCTTACCAGTGTTTTCCACATATTCTTTTCCTCTCCAATTCTGCGCATAACTTCCTCATTCCGTACCTTCTCAGTCTACCTAAGTTTCAACATTCGTCTGTGGCTTCGACTCCCTTCTGTTCCGGTCTTCTCACAGTCCACGTTTCACTACCAAAAGTACATTCTCAAAAATTTCTTCCTCAAATTATGGTACAATAATAATTTACCGCGTAACACTGCCACACAGTAGAAAATGAACGTCGTCGAAATATGCTCAAAAACGAGCACGCGAGTACATTTGATCTCGTAAACTATACTATTAAGATAGTAGGAGAGCCATTTACAAACGTAGATCCAGTCAGACGAAATTTTGTAGCTACCGAATTCGGGTAAAATCGGTAGCAGTTTACTTTCAAGTTGATAAACGTCGTTAAGGCACATAAAAATGTCACCTGTCTGGTTTTTTCCTGATGACTGGACAGGATCATTTTCACATATTAAACAGGCCACTAAAAGCAAATCCGAAAAATATTTAGTTGTGTGATTCACTGTTTACCGGCAATTGTTACTAGACGTATCGCATCGAGCTGTGACTGAACTGCCACCGCAGCACTGGACAAGAACGCAGAAGTGCAATTGGCACAAGATTTCGCGGGACTTAAGTCGGAAAGCGCATCTTTTACTATTTCTTTTCTGTCCAGTATTTCTTTTCTGTCCAGTATTTGAAGCCATTTGACCCACTGTGTCAGACACCATGCAGACAGTCACAACAGTCAACACGGGTCGTGGCCAAGCTGTTGTGGACGTCGCTCAATTTGAGTGTGGATAGTGCCTTTTCCACAGTCCAGAAGTAGACAGCAGTCACAACCACAGACGAGAAATACTAGATATTAGTCGTTGCTATATTGTACAGAGCACTAAGCGTCGTGATTTCACGACCCAAATATATTGACGGTTTGCTGACGAGTGCTGACGGGGTTTCTCTAAAAAAATTCAAATGGCTCCGAGCACTATGGGACTCAACTGCTGAGGTCATAAGTCCCCTAGAACTTAGAACTACTTAAACCTAACTAACCTAAGGACAACACACACATCCATGCCCGAGGCAGGATTCGAACCTGCGACCGTAGCGGTCGCGCGATTCCAGACTGTAGCGCCAGAACCGCTCGGGGGGGTTTCTCTTGCCCATTGCATTAGTTTAGTAGGTAGTGGAGATTTTTGGTACCAGCGTTTAGGTCTTATTGTGACATTTGTTCCTTTAGATTACTTCGTTTTCCCACCGCCCGCTTACAAAGTTATTACGGGCTGATTATTGTCAATATCGTGATTTCTGGTGAAGATGTTGTCGAGCAAGTGAAATTAATTCACAGGCAACTTATATCGTTCTCCAAGTTGAAATCCATGGGGTCCATAGAAAACACCATGCATGTTTCCATTTATACAACTCTTTTCCTTGTTAACAGATGCATATTTTGTCGCACTACCTTCAGAATGGCGTTACGGAGGGAAGGCTATAACCACATTCACGTTTAAAGGCTCGCCGAATTTTTTACCAACACTATGTATTTGCGTCTATTCAGGTACACAATAACATTCATTGGTGGGTGTTGTATACATATTTCCTAACACTATTTCCTCAATTTTCTGTTCTGACCCTCCGAGTTTAGGCAACGTCCTTTCTTACGAATCATAATACAGTTTTCGTATAATCTTTCATGTTTTGTAGCACGATTGGCGGAACGAGAGGTTTCGGAGGTGGTTCCTGTTGTTGTTGTGTAGGGGCTTCACTGGAACCTCTCTGAGGTCGGGACATTCGGAATTGCATCGTCGTCCGTGTCGGTATCTTCAGCTAGTACATTTCCTTCGTCGTCTTCGGCGGCGTTAGGTGGACGTCTACTACCTTGCGTTTGGCGGTGGTAGTGCCATCTGAGGTGCTAGGTTCCCTGGTAGTCTGATTTCATTGTTGGAGGTCTTAGGTTCTGCATCTGGTAAAGGTTTCCCCGTCATCGTTCCTTGCGTGTGTGTATATTGTAGGGATTGAAGGGGATAAGAATGATTGGAATATGAAACGGAAATCCCGAAGAATCCCACGATGGGAACGGGGTGGATCGGTATTCCAACAGTAGTTGAAGGGTAGTCTACATTGCCCGTCCTTGGCTTCTGAGTATGCGGGCAGGTCCCACGCGAAGGGGGACTGGCTTTCGAGATCACTATCACTAGAGATTGACTAGTCCGGGAACGCCGCCTAGTATTCAGCGATGAGCGTCATGAACAGAGCGAGAACACGGACAATTTTAGCAGTCTTGTGGTCGAAAACGAGCAACAAACCGTCGAAGGTCTTGCGGCTTGAAGCAAGCGACCAAGCACACGATCACCAAGCAGCAGAGGTGACCTGTTCGGAAAGGAAGCGGCGGTCGGAATTCGCAGTCGAACCATCACAAACGGGACAGAGCTCAGTGAGAACAACGTCTGCTCACTTCGTGTCCAGGCCTCGGGATGGCGGCAGCGCCCGGCGTGCTTGGGTGTTTGCATGATTAGGTTTTGGGCCCATATAAACTGAAAGTTCGATGGACTAATGTCTTCCGTATAAGATAGGGGTGCGACGTGACGGGTTTACCTAAATGTCTATGTGCCTTTGTACGTATGAGTTTTTGCTGTGTTTAGTGTGATGTTTTGTGTGGTTTTTTATGCTCTGAAATGACGAGTGGTTATGTTCCTTGGATGTTTGTGATTTACATGTAGAGGATCCACACCTAGCGATGAGATGAGATGGAATTGTGAGTTTTCTGTTTTATCGTAAAATGATTACGTTCTGTTTTGGATCTTTGTATCTTTGTGTACATGTGTGTTGGGGACGAACCAAGGTGCATCAGTAATGATCCTTAAGGCTTTGTTTTGCAGGACTTGTACTTAGTGGAGGTGAGTGTCTACTGCTGCCATTTCGCAGACCCCACATCCGTAAAGTAATGCCGGAAGTACCACCATCTTCCAGATTAACAGCTTTGTTTTGGTGGTTAGGCCATTGCCTTCTACAGAGGATACAAATGATATATTCTAGCTGAACCCCGATTACATACGTCGGTAATGCGCTGTTGCCATACTAGGCCTAAATAAGAAGCTGTATCACAGCAGGGGTGATGCCGCCCGTCTGTAGAGAGTTGGCGATTTGGAGGTCCCCTTCTGGTAGTGATCATAATCGCATTGCATTTGTCGGAGTTAATTTTGATCTTCCAAATGTTGCACTATTGAGTGGTTTCCTCAAGATGTCGTTGGAGTCGCATGACCATGTTACTGAGGTTTGGATGGTTAGAGTAGACGGCGGTGCCATCGGCGAAGAGAGCAAGATGAGTGTTGCTACGCTTTGGTATGTCGTTACTGTAAATAATATAGAATATGGGGTGCAGACTGATCCTTGTGGGACCCCTGCCTCTATTTGCTTAATGCTACTGTGACATTTGTGTAACCTAACACAGAAATTCATGTTAACTAAAAATGAAGCTATCATCTTAATGATGTGGAGGGGGCATTCACACTGATGGAGCTGGAATAGAATGTGGTCGTGCCAGACACGGTCAAAGGCCTTTTCGATGTCAAAAATATTGCACCAGTGCTGTATTCCTCTGCCCTGGCCTTGCAGAACTGCTCAACCACACAGATGGCCTGGATCGTGGTGCAATGCCCAGCACGAAATGCAAATTGATCTGGGATGATGATTTGCTTATCATTGAGGAAAGTATGCAGTGAGGTAAGGATTAAGAGTTCCAAGATTTTGGCTAGGTAGCTAAGGCCTGATATAGGTCTACGGTTTTATGGTAATAAGAGGTTTTTGTTGGGATTGGGATTGGTGACAAACTTCGCGGTTTTCTACTGGTGGGGAGTGATTTTTCTCGAGGTAGGAGTTATAGATGGATGTGAGGTATTGGAAAGCTGTGAGTGGGAGGTTTTTGAACTGCAGTCTCCTGACTTTAGCAGGGTCAGGGTATTTGGATGTACAGAGCCTTGTGATGGTTAGCGCCCGGCCGGCGCGGCCACCGCACCTTTACCAGCTCGCCTTCCTGCAGCTGTAGACCAAAGGGGAGCGTGCGCAACCGGCTGCCGCACCCAAGCCAATAAAAGCCCCTCAAACCCACAAATTCACGGATGCCCGTGCGCTGTACAAAATGCGCCGAAACCCACGACACCAGGACTTGCTCAATGAAACACATGGACCCGCAGATCAGCTGCGCGCTGTGTGGGAGAGACCACACGGTATGGTACCAAGGCTGCGAGGTCCACAAAAAACACTCACAGAAGGCAAAGGGTGTGAAGGCCACCCCCACACACGAAAACAAGACACCATAACCCATCAAACCACGCAGAGAGACAAAACAGGACAACACACACAGACAAAAATTGAGTAAAACCAAGACTGGACACACGAAGGGCAACAAATACAGAAGTGGCCGCTCCACCAAAGAGCCACAGAAACGTCAAGAAATCTACGCAAGCCCTGTATCCACAATACCAGACACACAAGCAAGAACAACACCGGGAAAGACACAACAACAAAACACCAGGTCCACCAAGACAGAGGATGCTCTAGGGAACCCTACACTCAGTCCACCCCCTCAGATCAATTGTTAAGCATTATGGTCGAGACAATGAACCTCGTCATAGAAATGATGAAGGAATTCAGGGAGGCCCAGAAGCAAGGCACTCAGATCCTCGTTGCCCTTCAGGCTGCAGTCCAGCAGTCGCTCCCCTCTGCGACTTCCTCAGTAGTTTCAAAACCCAATCATGCATAGACGACCAAATATCCAAGACCTGACAATGAGCGTCTTTAACACAGATGTCATTGTTAATCAATAGGTCGATAGAATCTGATTTCGCAGGACAGAGTGGATCAGGTTGTGGATAGTGACCAAGATCAGTTGCTGTTAGTTACACAAGAACACACAACTTTATTACTCGAAAACACAATGCACAGTTATCTCTTTAAAACAACAAGGATCAATCCACGGCTGAGGGTCCAAGTAACTTCCCAATAATAAGGTTTAAGTAATTCCTTTTAAACACAAGGAAGGCCTTACTTAAGTAAAATTAAAATATCTTCTCGGCTAAAGGCCCAAATAATATTTCAGATCAGCAAAGGAAATTCTTTAAAGGCAAACATTTATAAATCTCAGCTAAAACCCATATTAAGGAAAATTTAAATTAATTCCTCGGCTGAAAGTTCAATAATTTTTCAACATAAGAAAAGGCAGCCTTTAAAGACAAGCATTTACACAGTACAAAAGAAAACTATCTTAAGAAAACTTGAAATATCTTGATGTCTTAAGGCCCAAACAATTATTCAAAATTATTAAAGACAAACCTAAGGATCAGAATTTGCAGGTCTAAAGGTCATTTAAGAATTCAAGATAATTAAAGACAAACATTACGGCTGAAAGCCACAGATTTTAAAACAAACGCAGCTGAAGGCCTAGATACAGACCAAACAAGAATTTTAAATAAAACGTGGCTGAAGGCCTAATCTTAAAATAATTCGCATAAGGTTCGGCTGAAGCCATATACTGAACTTAGAACAGACAAAATTAATACATGGCTAAACTCCTGGCACAGTACTTGTGACAAAAGAGAATGAGAATCACAAATAACAGAACAGTGGTGCTCAGAAGTGTTCCAAGGGTCGACCTGGAGAGGAAACTCTAACAACAGTTTAGGTGAGGCAGGTAGCCAAGCGTAACACTAAATAACTGGGTAGCAGCACGACCTGGGGACGGCTGACGAACCAACCAACAACCAAATCAATTCCCTTCCACCCGACCAAAGGCACGACAACCAAAAGTATCAGCAAAGACAAGGATCGCAGCAGGACTATGTCTTAATAATTGGCGTCTAAACACACTCAAGCAAAATAACTACTCAAAGAAAAAGAGAGAACAACATCAAGCTGTCAGAGTACACGCCGTGCCGGACAGCATCAACACGGTGAGGAAAACACACTGCCGGAAAACTGCGCTAACGTCCTGGGCAGGTAACCGGAACGTTAACGGCCACAAGGCAGGAGATACCGCTGCTGCACTTCACTAATAAATTATAATCATTTCAAAAGTTAAACAGCATACAGGAAGACGGCTGCAAAATATTGCCGCCTCCAGCACACCATCACACTGCTGCTTGTGGGAAGAGCCAGGAAGCAACAACCAGCAATCAACGAAGAGATGTCACACCAATGGAGGTTTCATAATAGGTTAACTGATTACTCAACTCCAGTATCCAGGTTTGGTGGCCGACGAACTTTGCAGTTCTCGCAGCTAGTGCCTCACAACTCCGACTGCGCGTGCGCGCTGTCAGAGGCCCCGGCCTGACTACACGCCGCGGAGACTTCCTCGCTGCCTTGTCGCAACCAATCGACTGGCTACTCCAGTACACAGACAGCATTCATCTGCTCAGCGGAAATCAAAAAAGCCACACACAAAAAAAAAAAAATGGTTCAAATGGCTCTGAGCACTATGGGGCTTAACATCTGAGGTCATCAGTCACCTAGAACTTAGAGCTACTTAAACCTAACTATCCTAAGGACATCACACACATCCATGCCCGAGGCAGGATTCGAACCTGCGACCGTAGCAGTCGCGCGGTTTCTGGCTGAAGCGCCTAGAACCGCTCGGCCACCGCGGCCGGCAGCTACACACAGTTCCACGTAAACACTTGCACCAAGAACTCCGACAATCCTAAAATCGATCACCGTGGAACAACAAGGAGAAATGACAAGGCACACACACACACACACACACACACACACAGAGTTTCCATAAGCGGTCGGCGACCAAATACACGTCGTCCGATGAGACGACCGACCGAACGACCAATCAGGGCGTCCCCACTCAAGTTATGAGTGCCGGCAACTGTCAGGCGAGACTCGGCTGTCCGGAACTCGCTGGAGCTCCAACCCGACTCAATTGGATGTCCGTTCGGAACTCGGAGCCACAGTGACCCGGGCACACTGGCTCGGACCAAATTATGCAGAGGGATCACTTGCCCTTTGGGCACTCGACATCTCTGCACAAGGAAGGAACAGACCCACGTCCGGCAAGATGACCAACTGAAGAGGCCCAGAAATGGTCAAAAGACCAAATACACGTCGCGCAATGAGACGACCAACCGAACGTCCCACCGGCGGTCCTTCTCACTCAAATCTCCTTCCGTCGGACAGTTTGTGGCCAGCGGTTCGCAACTCCTGGCGGTCTGCGCCTCACTGGCGCTCCGTCCCCAGGACTGAAATCACGACAGATGACGACCCGGAAATACTAGCGGTCGCTCCAATGATAGTATGAGAGTGCACTATCGATACGCGCTGCTGCTACCAAGCAAACCAGCATCTTAGTGGCGCCAGTAAATCGAATAAGAAGGAGGCGACAGTACTGTAAAGACAAGGTGACAAGCAATAAACGGCATGAACACGAGCCATGCACGGCTCAGATGAGTTCAGAGAACTCATGAAGGAGTTCTCCATCGACATATGCGTGATGGGGGAAACCGACCTAAAACCTTGAATAAAAGCGACAGTTCCCAACTGCGTTAGCTACCGTAAATACAGGCCAACTGAAGGTGGAGGAGTGGCCATAGAGGCAAGAGGAATCCCCAACCACCAGGTATTCATACCAGCTACTAATAAAAACGAAGCAGTGGCGGTGGAAGTAACCACTGCCACCGGACCCCTAACAATTGTTGCAATCTACCGACCCCCACAAGACGAGACAGACGAGGGAGACATAGCTGCTCTAGGGCAAATTGAAGGCAAACTCATAATAGGAGGCGACTTCAATGCCAAAAACCCCGATTGGAACTCTAGAGTAACCTCCAGAGCAGGCGCCAAACTGCAACAACTTACGCTCGACCACCACTTCGAAACATGAGGTCCGGCCGAGCCCACACATTTCCCAAAAAATTGAGGTAGGCCCAACGTGTTAGACATGGCTCTCCCTAGAAGGATTGCGGGGTTTGTTGCCTCAAAGACAATCAACAAAATGTCCTCCGACCTCAACCCAGAGATTCTAGAGGTCGATGTGGAAGAATGGGTAGCACTTCCACGGTAGCAGACGTCCTATAAACGTACAGAATAGGAGCGATACCGAGAATCTGTCGCCTCTGAGACCGCTCGCGCTCCGCTACCTACTGCCGAAACAGTAGAATAAGCGCTACAAGGCCTAACAGGAACAATCCTGCAGGAAGCGGAAGACGCCAATCCCCAAAAAAGGGATGACCCGTCCTCGCAAGTACAACTCCCGGAACATTTTATGGCCCAAATCGGACCCAAGAACAGAGTGGATGATCACCAGATCAGGCTGCTCAATCATCTACAGAGAGAACTGAAGCTAGCGCTCAATGAGCACAGAAACCACCAATGGCAAAACTGCCTCACAGCCTACGAAGTAGACGATCACACAGTATGGCAAGCAACCAAGCAATTTACGAAAAGGCGCGCTAGGTTGCCGCCACTGCACGGTGAGAGGGGTCTGGCCTACAGCCATGCCGACACCTTTGAGAAGCAGTTTCAAGTGACAGAACCCAAGGATGACGAACATGAAGAGGTAGTCCGTCGTCAACTGGTTGTCTTCCTCAATCCTGAGGAGGACCCAGAGGACGAACACCCACTTTTCGCCCCCGAAGATGTGGCAAAAGTAATTAGGTCCCTCCCTACAACAAAGGCCGAACACGACAGTGTCACCAGTTGCCCAGTTAAAAACCTTCCGCCCTCGACTATCGAACACCTCACGAACGTCTTCAACGAAATTACTCGTACGCGCGAGTCCACAGCTTACTGGAAACACGCGGAAGTGGTCGCGATACACAAACCAGGGAAAGACCCTCTATTCTCGCAGCACTAAAGGCTGATTAGCAAGATCTATGAGCGCCTCCTACTAATATCCATATAGGAACATATTACCAGACAGCAACTTCTTCCGGATTTCCAATTCGGATTCCGGTAGAACCACCCTGCCCCACAACAGATCATGAGAGTTGCTGAAGCTGCCACAGAGGGCTTCAACCTCAGAGGCTACTGCGGGAAGGTGCCACTAGACACAGCCAAAGCCTTAGACTTAATATAATATGGCATAGAGGGCTACTCTACAAGATGTACACACAAGGGTCGCCAGGAGCATAGTTAAGCAGATTAAAAGATATTTCACGGATAGAAATTTCTCTGCTAAAGTAGAAACCACCATCTCCACCAAAAGGCGTATTCGTGCTGGGGTTTCACAGGGATCGGTCCTGGGACCCGTTTCGTACAGTCTCTACACTGCTGGCACACCAACGCCCCCCCTCCCCCCCTCTGATGTACACCGCACAATATAAGGATGACACAGCCTTCTAAACACGTAATGCGAATAAGGACCTGATCATCCATAGGCTACAAAGGGTTTTAGATGACACAGAAACTTGGGGCCGTCGCTGGCTCATCACCACCAACTCTGAAAAGACGCAAGCTATGCTTATCACCCGAAGGCTCGGAAGGCGCGGACCTCCTCAACGCTCGACGCCCCCTCCTCCCGCCCCCACCACATTCACCTAAACGGAACCCAACTACCCTGACGCAGAATCGTCAAGTATCTTGGCGTAATTTTGGACTCTAGTCTTATGTGGAAACCCCACAGAGACGAAGTCCACAGAATGCTCTGTGCCAGCATGTCCATCTTCTATCCAGTCCCCAACATTACCAGCTCCCTTCCCTGCTCTGTAGGAGTGAATGTTTATCAGGCCCTTATACTGCCAGTAATGGAGTACGCATGCCCTGCCTGGGGATACGCGGCGAAGAAGCAACTGGACAGCTCCAGAGGCTGAAGAACCGCGCCCTGGGATTCCCCACCGACGATCTGCACGCCGCTGCTCAAATCCCATTCCTGAAAGAGCGTTTCCGAGATCTGGCAAGAGCCTTCTATGAAAGCTCTTCCGGATCAGGAGTGGTCGGTCATGAGATGTCCAGCGACAAGTACAAACGCCCAATGACGATCTTAGACGTTTAAGTCGAAGAGAAAATCCCTATATCCAATCCCTAATCCTCCTCCCTCCTCCATAATATCATTCATCTCGCCAACTTCAGGCAAGTACCAGACACACAGAACATTCATCACATCACGCAGATACCCAAAAATCACAGAAATAATCACACACACAGCCACGCGGGATTAGCCGAGCGGTCTGGGCGCTGCAGTCATGGACTGTGCGGCTGGTCCCGGCGGAGGTTCGAGTCCTCCATCGGGCATGGGTGTGTGTGTGTGTTTGTCCTTAGGATAATTTAGGTTAAGTAGTGTGTAAGCTTAGGGACTGATGACCTTAGCAGTTAAGTCCCATAAGATTAAAAAAAAAAAAAAAAGTCACACACACAAGTAAAGAAGTGGAGTAAAAACCGAAAGGCTACAAACTCCCCTACAAACTTCCCCAAACAGGGGAAAGTATCAGACGAGAGAGCGTGAGTAAGGCCCGAATTTTTTTTTATGAACTTTCCGGAAGTACATCTTGTGTAGTAGCCCGGTGTGCCAGACTAGTTGAAGACTTTCGCTACGTCTAATAAGACAAGGCCGCAGTAGTCCTTTCGACTGAAGCTGCCTGTAGCCGCTTCAGCCACACTGGTAAATTGCTGGGGGACGGAGTGTCTTTGCTGGAAGCCGAACTGGAATTTCGGCAGTAACTGCTCTCTTGTGATGTGGTCCTGTAGGGAGGTGAGTAGAAGGCACTCGTAAAGTTTACTGAGAGTAGGCGGTAGACTCATTGGTCCGTAGTGTTGCGGGATCACCGATTTCTTCTTGATTTCGCGATCATAAAAACTTCTGCGTGTTTCCATTGTGTCGGAAATTTCTGCGATCGAGTCTGTTCGTTAAACATGTCGGCCAAGTTGGTGATCACCAGATGCGGGAGAAGCTTTAGTAGGCGGGCGTCGGCGGATGTCGGAGACGAAGGAATGATGACAGCGGTCGCCAGTGGGCGACTTGCGGCGAGTCCTGGCGCCTGGGAGCGGTGGACGGTGCTCCAACGTAGCCCCGGCGACAGACGCTCAAGACGAGGGCGATGACCTCGATCGTTGGACTACTAGTGCTGCCGGCCTGAAGCTCAGAGTGTGTACTAACCACAGCGGCCCAAATACCTTCCAGCAGAGGGATACCAGCGTAGCGCTGAGTGGCGACGCGACCTAACGTAAAAAAGTGGTAGCTATGACTACAGCGCTCCCTACAAAGATAGACAGGCTACCTATTGGCGAGACTGGCGCCACCCGACGCTGTGGAGCCTGTGTGCGATGTAAACAGCCCTGGCATAGTGCTTGGGGACAGCTCTGTGGGTTATATCGCTGCGATCGGTTTACATGTGTGCTCCTGGAGAGGCGGCAGCCCACAATGCCTACCAGTTATGCGGAGCAGTATATTCCCGGGCGAATACTATAGTTATGCTTCGAATACCTTTAATCAGTGACACACAATCTCCCTCAGCATATAGGAAGTGGAAAAATTCACGCACTCGCACTTCGCTAAACGATTCCTCACATACTAGCAATACAAAAACGTCTGTCACAAAATTTCGTCCTGCGCCTATTTCGGGCAGTAAATGCACATTAAAGATTGGCAGTCTGGCAACACTGTAATCACATGTATGGTAACTACCGCTGTCAGCAGAATATAGTAGTGTTATGCAGCTACAGCAGTTAATAGCGTTTTTGGTTAACATGGAGGAGGTGTAGGCTTCCATTCTGGGTCGAAACTTAGTTGCTTTTATGTGCTAAGTTTAGTCTGCGTGGTACGTTACCTGGCGCCTTAATCGTCATACAGCGATAGAAGTTGTCGTTCTACAAAATATTTGTAGTTACGCACTACGAATACAGAAATGGAAATACAATCGATTTCATTGGTCAGCTTTTAAAGAAGCCGTTTGCACGTCGTGAACAAGCAGTACGGACAGCGGAGTATGCGGGGCTGTTTGTTCTACCACCTGTGTGACTTTCAAATTGGTCTGCCAAAGGATCTTCCGAACATGAGGGGTCCTCAGCTCGTGGTCTAGTGGCTAGCGTTGCTACCTCTGGATCACGGGGTACCGGATTCGATTCCCGGCCGGCTCGGGGATTTTCTGCGCCGGGGGTTGGGTGTTTGTGTTGTCCTCATAGTCTCATCATCATTCGGGCAGTGGCGAGACTGCAAATAGAAAGATGTTCAGCGCCCCACTAACTAATATAATTGTCGAAGCCGTGGTGTCTGCACCGGCAACGGGAGTGGACCAGGCCTGAAGGCAAACGGTGGATCGTCGTCATTCACACATCTTATGACGGCTCCACGTTTTCCACTGTCTGCCATTGCACAGCGGCTTTCTCTGGTCGGTGGGCTGCCTTTAGTTCGTTGCTTCGGAACCGAGACCAAGCGGAATTCGTAAAGACTGATCACTGTGAGCGTGATAATTGCGACTGATCCGCTTCCAGCGCGTGTTTGTGTCCTGGTGCTTCTGTATCGGATTCTGCCCGGCCTTCTGTTGTTGTTCTCTGTTCCTGTGTCTGACCAGGCGATTTCAGGATCATGTCGCTATTATCAAATCATAATAGCCTCCCTTTAGTAATTTTCTTACAATTGTTACTTGATGTGATTGAAATTATTGGGGTTTTGTAAACTATTTTAACGTTTAACGCGTCATTACTTAGGAGGTTAAAATCTTGTCGCATTTATTTTGGTGGGATATATTTCAAGCCAAGAATGTATTTACGTAGGTGAGGATCATTAGCCAGCCGTTCGAGTCTCTTTTCCACCTATGTAGCACGATCTGAAGCCGAATTCGATTGGTCGCTGAACCCCTTCGCTATCAGGTGTAAGTGGGGTGGTTGTATTGGCCATTTACCTTATTATCTTTTAGTAACTTTTCACAACTGTTTAGTCTGCGATGCCAGTGTATAATTTGATGACTTACATTTTTAAACGTTTTACATAAAAATTATCTGTCTGTTCGTAAGGCTAACATTGTATGTTTGTGGCTTTCTGCGTATCCCCACTGGTCGCTTAGAAAAAGAGTGCCGCGAGCAACATATCGTGCCTACTCCAACAAAGGAAATGCTCCATTGTAACCCCCCTCCCCCACCCCGCACCCCGACCCCACCCATCGCACGCCTCAGATTTAGGGGTAAAGTGAGTCAATAGATAGCCCGTGAAAAAGTGAACACAAATCAAACATGAAAACAAGAAGAGCATGTAGCGAACTTTGAAAAAAGTAGCAAAATAGAAACAGTCGACGGTACAAGCTCAAGATGTGCAATATCGAGGGACTTCGTGGTTGTGTCTACAAAGTCGGAGATCCGTGTTCAAATTTCCCTCCTGCCTGTTTTTTATTTTTCCACAAGTTTGTGAACTGTCCGTCCGGTCATTGATGCACCTGTTCTCTTTCTACAGTCTTGGCAATTGTCATATTAATGATTGGTGTAGTATAAGTCATGTGGTAAGTTATGATCAGTGAGAGCAGGTGAGACGGCTCATAGAACTGTCACAGAAATGAAAACAACAAATATAAAGGCGTGAATTATGTTACAACGAAGGAATTGAGCAATCAACACTTCCAAAATGGAACACAAGACGCTTGACATGTAGTGCTTGTGTAGAAATAATAGCAGGTACATACGTCTGGAGGTCCCTTCGTTACATGTCGCTGTTGCAAACGGACGTTGCACAACGACAAAGACACAACTTTCAGTATAGCGAACAGACACGTCAGTGACCAGACAGAAAGTTCATAATTTTGTGAAAAAAGAAGAAAGAAGGCTACTAAGAGATCTGAAACCGGATCTCCCCCTTCGAACAGCAGACCGTGACCTCAGATCCACGACACCGCGGTCCTCTAAAACAGCTCAATGTTACATATATTGATCTTGTACCTGTCGCTGTTTCTATTTTGCTTCTTTTTTTTTTTTTACAGGCCGGTGCACCTTCTTCCTGTTTTCATGCTTGATCTGTATTCAGTTTTTGACGGGCTACCCAATGTTGCATTTTAGTCAAACACTTTCATGAAATATTTGTGAACTATCTATCTGAAGACTGTTCTCTTAGAAGCTTCTACGAGATTGTTATGTAGCTTCAGCTGGTTAAATATTATCTTGCTTCCCTTATTAAATACTTCAATAATAGTGACTAGTTGTATATTTCTGGAAAGAGAGTAACATAGTTGTAAATTTAAATTTTTTGAAGTATGAAAAGTGAGAAAGTATCTGAATTAACACAACAACCTTTTATTGTTTGCTTTCACTGAAATATTTGATTAATTGTTGGTCTACTATGAGTAATTTCTCTTAAGTACTTTTTTTAACATTTTGGTCTTAATATGTCAAGATGCTGTTCGCCTAGTTGGTAAAGCCTGTTTGCTGGAAAGTGTTAATAAAAGTCTTCGTAGGAATGACGTTCAACCCTTATTAGGTCCAGTCCTTAAACTTCCAGGCAACCTTACGCCGGTAGTGTACACCTGACACATGATTTACCTCAGTATATACCTGTCAGAAATCTAGTGTAGTTAGAGTCATTTCCAAATTCGGGAAATACTTCAAGGACAGATGAGGCAATTCTACATTGTCATTCTGGCGAATTTCGTGTTGGAGGTGGTTTGCCGTTACTTTCTTCTGACACATTATGAAGCTCATCTCTGTTAATGTGTCGTGTGGACGACAGTGATAAGTTCTTGTAAGGTGTTTGTGTTGTAGTGGATGGAACGAACCTCTCCATTTCACACTAGAGACGAAAATATTCTCTACCATCATTATTTGAAGTGACCAACACTGCATATGTTTTGAATGTAGAGGCGGGTAAGTAATCTAACGATGTCATAATATATATATATATATATATATATATATATATATATATATATACTGTAAGCATGTATGTTGAAATTAAATAACTATTTTTTGCTAAAAAATCTTCCTGATTGTAGTGTGTAATATCAAATTCAGAAGTGAAGACTACAAACTTCAAGATCGTGGAATGACAACGAAAAGTTCTGAAAACAAATAACACACGAGATCCAAATGGAGTAATCTGCAGCATGGGTTCCTTATTTAAATTGCATTTATCGCGAATCTCTCGCCCAGCGCAAAGCCCTAAGCGATTGGAGAAAACGCAGATGGCTCCTGTGTACACGAAAGGTAAATCGACGGACACGCATAATTACAGAATTCTTGAACATACTCTGAGTTCGAATATAATAAACTTCCTTGAGACAGAAAAGCTTCTGTCCACAAGTCAGGACGGATTTAGAAAGCATCGTGCTTGCGAAACTCAATTTGCCCCTTTCTCGCATGGTATCCTACAAAGCATGGATGGAGGGCAACAAGCAGCGACGAAAATCCGAGCATAGCTTCACAGATATCAGAGTGTCCTCGATGCCGAGTGTTCGTCAGAGACAAGGGTATCGTCAGGAGTGTCCCGGTGAAGTGTGATAAGACCGATTTTATTCTCTATCTACATAAGTGATCTGACGAACAGGGTGAGCACCAGTTTACTGCTGTCTACTGATGACGCTGTTGTCTACGGGAGAGTGTTGTCGCTGAGTGACTGTACTACCACACAAGATGATGGTTCAAATGGCTCTAAGAACTATGGGACTTAACATCTGAGGTCTTCAGTCCCCTGGACGCAAGATGACTTAGACAGAATTTCTAGTTCGTGTGATGTATGGCAGCTAGCTCTAAGTGTAGAAAAATTAAGTTGATGGTCATGAGTAGGAGAAGCAATCTTCTAAAGTTCGGATACGGCATCAGAAGGGTACGTCTTGACACAGTCACAACGAGTGAATGTACAGGCTTAACGTTCCAAAGCAATATGAAACAGAATGAGCACTCCAGGTTGGATGTAGGGAAGGCGAATGTTTGACTTCGTTTTATTGGGAGAATTATGGGAAAGCGTAGTTCGCTTATAAAGGTGACGGCGTAGAGAACAATAGTGCGACCCATCTTGAGTACTGTTTGAGTGCCTGGGATCCCCACCACGTCGGATCAAAGGAGCATATCGAAGCAATTTAAAGTCATCCTCTTGGATTCGTCATACATGAACTCAAATGAAAATAACTACAGGAAAGATGACGTTTTCTTTCGAAAGGCACTGTTGTAGAAATTTAGAGACCCGGCATCTGAGGCCGACTGCAGAACGACTCTACTGTCACTAACGTACAAGATCTTTCGTTAAGAGTTATAATTTTTAAAATTTGAAGGAAAATACCACTTAGGTTATCAAAGTAAACTGTGCTTTATTTTGAAGCTTAAGCGTTGCACTTATATTCTGAACAGAATACCGTTCAAAGTCCACCACGGCTTCGAACACATTGACGCACACGATGGGTCCAATTGTTCATCACTCTGTCCAACATTAGTTGGCGTTATATGTGCGAAGCCTGACGAATGTTCGCCTCCAAATTTTCCAAATTTCTGACTGTTCAGCACAGACCTGAGCTTTTATGTAGCGCCAAAGAAAAAAAGTCCAAAGTGGTGGCCAATTCATAGATCCACGTCTGCAGATGTCCGTTACCCAAACTTCTCCCTCAGGAAATCGAGCGTAGCATGAGCTTTGTGATACCTAGCGCTATCCTGCTGGCCTCAAGTTCTGGCTACAGAAATGGATCTGTAGTGGCTGCCATTGACGGTGATGGCTCTTCTTTGTTTATCTCGAAAGAAATAAGGTCCTACGACTCCGTCATGCCACGCACCAAACACTGAGCTATTCAGAACACAATATCACCTCATGGACACCTTGTGGGCTCTTCTCGGTCCAATAAAAACAATATTGCCTACTGACGAAGTCATAAATACTAAAATGTGCCTTGTCTGAGAGGATACCTTTTCCATTGCAATCAGGATCACCTTCCAACTACCGTCCGGCCCAATCAGCGAACTCACGATGGAATATGTGATCGTTTAGCTTCAACTCTTAAGCCAGTACAACTTTTTATGGATGCAGACCGACAACCTGTTGCAATATTCACCGAAATGATGTCGTAGATAGCCGCAACCCTGAAGATCGTCTTGAAAGTGACACATTCGGCTCTTCCTCAGTACTGGCCACTTTGCTACGATATTTTCCTCACTTCGAGCTTTAAGTTGTCTGCTTGGTGGCTTCTGGTCGGGTGGAATGCATTGCCGCAAAAACTTGACCACAGTGCGGCGTACAGCCTGAATAGGTAAACGGCGATGGCGACCCAGTTCTCTGGTGAATAAACAATGAGCACTCGCAATTCGGCTGCCGCTTTGGTTAAGTTTTTAATGATTCCTAAACGTTAAGAAGGCATAATGAAACTACCAATTGTACTGGATACTTTCACACTTGGAAACACATAAAGGATAGAAACTGGAAATTACATTTTTAAGAAGATCTTTTACATTTCGCGTAAGGGCCACGAAGATGCGAAAAATAGGGCTCGTTCGGAGGCTTTTAGACAGTCGTTTCTTCTTCGCTTTATTTGCATGTGGACCAGGAAAGGAAATGACTGGTAGTGGTACATGGTACTCTCCGGCAGGCACTGTACGGTCGCTTGAGGAGTGTGTATGTAGATGTAGATATAATTAAGTCTAGTATTAGTGAAAGTGTAGCGTTGCTAAATAGTTAAGCAATTTGTAATAATCTCTGATATAGTTCAGGACTTCCAGCTTACCGTAGCGAGAACCAAGGTCTCACTACTGTGTCTCCCCACACAGACGTTAAGACTCATTTTTGTTGAATAGTGGATGCTAGAGCATTGCTGTTCGTATAATCATTTACCATTCTCTGTGCTTTATGCATGTCTTAACCCATATTTATTACATATGATTTTGTAGCCATGGTGACGAGTACCGTTCAATGAGAGATATACCTACGACTAGGATAGTTTAAGAAATATTCGTGCCGCATGTATTTGACGAGTAAGAACTTATACAGATTTGACTAACTGCATCCACCGAAACAGTTTCGCGTAAGGAAGTCACACCGTGTCCTCTTTCTTACTACCGAGTAACGAACAAAGGTAGGGAGAGTGATCGGGGAATTGCACGAGAGATGGGGTACATTGTAAGCAGGGAAGCTCATTAAATTTTACATCAATTTTGCGAAACAACACGCCTTTCTCACAGCAGGAATTTATTATAGGTTCAGTCGTTATAGGTTTTATTTACTTTAAAAGATCTACACCGATGAGCCGAAACATTAAAATCACCTATTAGTAGGCTGCTAGTCCATCTTGAAAAACAGTACAGAAGCGTCATCCTGGCAATGATACGCAATTATTCGTCAAGTCCTTGGTAGGTCTCCCTACGTATGTAGTACTGGATGTGTACGCACAGGTCACGCAATTTGCCGTACATTATGAGCTAGCTATTTGTGGGCGCGGAAATAGTGCACAATCGGGTGGTACATGTGTTCTATCGGAGTCAGATCAGGCAAATTTAGTGGCGAAAACATGAACCTGAGTTCACTCATTACGTGCTCCTCAAACAACTCTTTCACGATTCTGGCTTTGTGACATGGCTGACCTGCTGGAAGAAATCTCGCCGTCGGGCGGTGGGGAGGGGGGGGGGGGAGGAGGGGGAGAAGTCAACCGTGAAGGGTCGCAAGTGATCTGCAATGATGTTCGCATAGTCCACAACCTTCAATTGCTACCACAGGTCCTGTGAAAGCGCAGATAAGTTCCAACCCGTAGTACAATACTGCAACTACCGGCCAGTGTTCGTGGTGCTGTGAAAGTTACGAGCAGCAGTTCGCCTAGATGACGCGTGCAGAGACACGACCATCGACCCGATGTGTAAGGATAATACAACCGATCAGGCGACACGTTTGTGTAGATCCAAGGTTCGGTCTCAGTGACCCCGTGTCAACTGCTGTCGTAACTGTTCGGTGTCGTTGGGTCAACGTGGCAACACATGAGGTCGTTTTCTCCGGAACCCCTTGTTCATGCGCGGAACGGTATGTCCCGAAACACAAGTACTTTATTTCGTCGTCAGATCTACCATTGATCCCCGTCTATCCTGCTTTACAGAATGGACCAACTCCGAGCGTCACCTTCTGTCTTGAGACATCCTGTCGGCTACCCGTGACTTCACAGTCCATGAACCACTTTCAACATTTACCCACAACAGAGTCACACGAACAGCCGGCCAGTTTCGCCATTTCCGAAATGCTTATTCACAGGCGCCGGACCATAACAATCTGCGCCATAATCACCTGTCCTTTAGCAAAGTTACTTATGTCAGTGGATCTTCCATTTGCACCCTCTATCGCCGTTAGAATGATCCCCCACTTCCCTCTGCTCCGCTTATATACCATCCTGGCCGTGTCACGCGCCGCGGCGCCTTCAGCCGGAATTCTATCTCGCAGTGGGCTGCGGTCATTATGTCTAACCATCAGTGTATCTATTGCAGCGTAGTGGAAGATGTTTACATGTTAGCATCTAATTAACCTTGTGGCACATAGTGTCCATTATAGTAGACAGCTGTTAATGGTCGCTTCTCTGGCGTTTCCAATCAGTCCTGAGCCTGCAAATGCACACGATTCATGCGGTGGGCACTCCTTATTGGTGTTATGCCCTGCGTGCAGTTGCAGACTCATGACACGGAAAACGCCGCAGAAATGACCATTCGCAGCTGCCCTCTGCAGTGAAAATTTGCACGACAGGGTTGAAATCTGTAGGTTCTGGCAAGATCCTGAATCTTGAGTACTGTTGTTGGAAGTACGCCAAATTCCCGGGACCTGGGTATTTCGACTGTGATGGAAGAATATTGGAGGTTGTGGACTGAGAACTCACTCATTGTCAGTGCAAAGGGCAGATTTAACAGCTGAAAGGTCTGCATAGTACGAGAAATGGTTGTGAAATCGTGAGAAATGGCAGTTTGTTTGGAATGTTTACCAACTGTAGCATCTACGTGCCGAACACGTGCGTGACAGGTGTCCTTTGACAACCAGAGGTTGCGGTGCTATTGCTTAGAGAGATCGGGCGAGGGTAGGAAGCGATAGCAGATGTCGGCGAGAGAGTGTTATCTCACGGTAGTCAGGAGCTTGGATGGTGGGTGCGCCGCACAGAGATTTTTATTTGAGATGTTCCATGATGTTTAATTTGAGGATACAGAATGATTTTTGAGAATACTGTGTAGAGAGGTGGCACTTAAGGAAAAAAGATTATTTTCATTGAGTTATTTTGTTGCAAGCGCTAGTTGAGTAATTGTTGTAGTGTAAAGATTTTACTGTGTTAAACAATATCTACATATTTGTACCCAGGGAGAATTATCAGTGATGTGTTCAGCATTATAATTCGTTTCCCCGAACAAGATAAATTAAAAGATATTTCATTAACAGTGAAAGCGACTAAATCTTAGTTTTGCATAAAAGTATTCTTGATGGTGTATGACAACTATGTGAATAGGTAATAGCTTATCTCAATTCGAGTTTTTGTTCTGTGTTATCAAAGAGTTTCAGTCTAATTGCAAAGTACCCTCTTACTTATTTATGAAACACTTTCTAAAGCTTATCCTCATAGTTTAAATGAAATATCTATTTAGTAAAAAGCTGCACGGTCACGCCTTGCACCACTGCGTACGCAGTGATCATCACCTTTTATAAAGGGACACACAGTTTAATTTGTTTAGAAAATAAAATAAAAAGGCAAACTGTGGCGCAGTGATTTGTTTCAGCTCAGCACTGCCGACTGAGCAGTGTAGGCACTAACCAAACCTTTATGAGAACATTAGAAACAGTTTTCAGTACTAAAAATTCATATAAATTCAACACATGTTTCTTCAAGACGCGGCTCATTTACATTACGTAACAGTTTACCATTGTGTGTGACTGTTTCACGACAAAGCCATTGTGAGCACCATTGATAACCATTCTTTTTTTTAAATTTCGTTTACAGTCCGATATGTTTCAAGTTAATTAGTAGCACACACATTAAGTTACGCTGAGTTACGTTCGCGTTTAAAAGTAGGTTAGCAAAGTCAATTCTAGATCAGAAATTGTAATTGCAATTTAAAAGCACTTACTTTCACCTTGGTACCCAGAAGTTCTGTTACGCACAGTTTCCACTTATCAATTAGTTTGACAGTAAGTAAGTAACAGTAAGGAAGTAAGTAACAGTAATTAATAAGAGATACAAGTGTGTGCAAATCTTTCTTTTAATGTTTCTATCGTACAAAGATGAATCAGAGTCAAAGAGCTGAAAGATAATTTGAAGCCATGTCAACACTCTAAAGAGAAAATGAAGTGTAAATTTGAAATGTATTAAAGACAAGAATCGGCCATAACATTGATGTCCTCTGTGAATGAGAGGAATATTTACGTGACTTTCAATGAAACGGTTCTCAGAGCGAAGAATGTAAAATAATATTAAACGACAGAAAGAGGAAAGTAATGGGGAGCAGCCGAAATGTGATTAGTAGCAAACTGTGCATCAGCAGTATTCTAGAGGAGAACAGACAGCCGCACTGCGAGGAGTCTGTTTACTTGGCATGTTGCATTTTCCAGGTGTTTTGCCAATGAAACGAAGTCTTTGTTTCGCCTTCCCCACAACATTATCTACGTGATCGGTCAAATTTAAATTGCTCGCAATTGTTATCCTTGGATATTTGGTTGATCTGACAGCCTTTAGAAACCTGTGATTTCTCTTGTCTTTAGAACTGACGTGGATGGCATTACACTTTTCATTATTTAGAGTCAATTGCACACTTTTCGCACAATATTGATATCTTGTCTTATCGATTTTAGAATTGGTTTTCATATTCTGTTGCCTTTACTAGACCATAAGTGACCTCACCATCTGCAAACAATCTAAGATCGTTGCTCAGATTGTCTCCTAAATTATTTATATAGATTAGAAACAGAAGAGGAACATCCCGTAGCTCTAGTGAAACGAAACTCCATAGACACACAATTTGATTAGCAACCGCCTGTGAGAAATGGTTTCAAAAGCCTTTTGGAAACATAGAAATAGGAAACCAATTTGGGATCCCGTGCCGATAGCATTCATTACTTCGAGAAAACAAAGTGCTCGTTCACAAGAACCATATTTTCTGAATCCATGCTTACTATGTGTTAACAAAAAGTGTTCTTCGAGGTAATTCGTAATGTTCGAACACAGTATATATTCCAAAATCCTACTGCGATTCGATGGTACTGATATGGATCTGTAATTCATCGGCTTATTCACCCTTCCTGAATATTGGTGTGACTCGTGCATCTTTCCAGTCTTTAAGTACGGATCTTTGTACTACCAAGAGGTTGTACATGATTGCTAAGTGCTGAGTTATTATTGTGTCAGCATACTCCGAAAGGAATCTGATTGCCATATAATGCGAACCAGAGGATGTGTTGTTGTTGTTTCGGTTGATTTAAGCTGCTTTGGTATACCAAGGATATCTACCTCTAAGTTACTTACGTTGGCAGCAGTTCTAGATTCGAATTATGGAGTTCCGTCTTCGTCTGCTTTGGTGAAGGAACTTCGGAAAACCGTACTTAATAACACGGCTTTCATGGCAATGTCATAGCTGTCACACCGTGAAAGTACTGATTGCGTCTTGCCACTGATCTGCTTCACATACGACCAGAATCTCTTTTGATTTTCTGGTAGATGTCGAGACAGAGTTTCATTGTGGGAACTATTCAAACGATTCCTCGTTGAAATTCGCGCTGTATTTCAAGCTTCCATAAAACTTCGCCAAATTTATGGATTTTGCGTTGCTTTAAATTTGGGACAAATTATCCACGAAATCAAGGAATTTATCTAGCTTGAAAGGAAAATAGCACTCGATAAATGAAGCAATGAAGATGTAAGAGGCAGACTAGCCGAAGCAAACAGAATACTCCTCTCCAGACCAGGCCACTAGAATCAAACGTTTTCACTTGAAAATGATTTGAGAATGTAGGAATCGCGTATGCCATTGCGTGGAGGCAAATCGTGGAGTGTGGGAAAACCGAATAAGAATTTAAACATTTGACATACAGTGCTGAAGTAACACGCTAAAAATAAGCGGACTGATATGGTAATGAGGACAGTCTCTTAAAAATCAACGAGGAGGAGAATTTGCACAAAATATGGTCTGGAAATTGTGTTATGGGATCAGGGAATAAAATCAGTGGTATGACCACTAGAGTGAGCCGTAGAGTGCAAGAATTGTGGAAGACGGAGACTTAAATATATGTATACAAATAAGAATGCTATGTGTGGAGTTGTTCTGTTACGATTAACGTGAAAGAGAAATCTTAGCGGACCGCATTAAACAACTGAAAACAGTGATGACGTAAAAATAATAGCTAACATTTGCACAGTTAATACTGTAGTGCGTATTTACTAGCATATTATTTAATTGTTCGACTGAACAGAATGGTTAGGTGCATCAAGATAATATTCATTTGAATAGGAGCGGTTTGAGAGCATCTCTCGGTATGCGTATCAGTGAAGGCAGATAGTGGTAAAAGATGTAAAAGCATTCCTTTCTGTTATTGTTATAAAGAGCCAGGAAACTGCGTCTGGGACCAGTTTCTGATTATGCAGAGACTTACCTCTTATTAGCTCTGTTTGAGGTATATGGTAAACGTTCCGCGAAACAAATTATTCTGATTTGGATACAATGGAATGTTCATGCATCGTAAATCAATCGCGAAAGTGGAAGAAAACTCCAGACAACCTCGCAGCTGCTGACACCTTAAGTGTCACGCGTGATTTATCGCTGCTTGTTGTGCGCGTGAAATACGCGCTACACCACCTGGCTTCTGAATCACTGATGCTACGTGTGTCACGAGTATAGTGAAAAGTGACGCACTCTACTAAAATAGACCGTACTTCTTCAAAATCTTTTCCAAACAGGTATGTTGTCTTAGAGTGCCATTATATTCGTTTTTCCCAAATTTCGTTCTGAGCTACTCTTCCCGCAGTTTGTTATTCAGTATTTCACTCTTGTAGTAATTTTTAATGAGCTCGATTCAGTATAATCGTGTGCCTGTTCTCAAGTATGGAAGTATCATTTGAGAATTAAAATAAGTTATTTTTCACATGGCGAATAATTTTTGTATGTAACGTGATTCATATTTGTTCCTTGTTTTTAAATACAAATAAGTCTTCGAAGCAGTCAGCAGGTAAATCTCGAACAAAATGTAACACATACTGTTCTCCGTCAAGGATCGGTTGAACATTCCAACAGACGTCTTGAGTACATAACCTCTACGTAAAAAGAGATAAATAATGCGAATAGTAAATCTCAATAACATTAGGCAGCCGCGACGCACATGCAGTAGTGTATGCAGAAATACAACGTGGGACGCTGTTGTGTCCTTTAACGTCCAGAGGAACGAAAAGGTGCCGCACTGAATCACAACAGCTTGCAACGAGTCACAACAAGGTTCAGAAGGAGTACGAGCACACCGATCAAGTTACCCTCCATAAATTCCCTATTACTACACCTATGAGCAGAGCAAAAGTGTACAATTAGCAGATACAGATCCAGGGATGCAAGGGATGGAGTGGGCATGCAAGGTCCTGTCACTGAGACGAGATAGTGGTTCCTCTGTAACGGTTCGATGTTGATGGGATGTTCACTGTTATTCGAGTGAAGCACCACGCAAAGCACGAGAGAATTTGGACGCTCCGTTTCCGTGCGTGTGAACTCGTGATTATGGCTATGCATTTCTGGGGTCAGTTCCGAAGATTCTTTACGTTATACGGGTCAGTTTACGAGCGCTTCTTTGAAGGTTAACTAGAAAACATTTGCACCACATTGACCAGACCATAATACAACAGTGACATAAAAGAGATATGAATCTTTAGGAAGGTATGGTTCACTAAATTTAGCTATGCTGAGTATGGTGGAGAATTTCTATGGACAAATACCTAAGTTCACCCTAGTTTATCTCAATTACGCATTCATCTGCCCAACGTCGGCTGCCTAAAATTCTAGCTATTATACACATAATTATTGTCTGCGTCACAATAATTTTATTTTTAATTTGCCTTATTGACGCATTTCGGTATCGTCATGATCACCTCAGTAACGAAAATGTATTTAAAAAAATGCAGATTTAACATATATGTCATAGCTTATCATTCAAAAATGCCTCAAAACTGAATGTTCAACTCACTCAGCAGAGACTCGCCGTGTACACTTAATCGAAGCCATGTCGGCTCAGAAGAAGCTCCCACAGATGGGAATGAAAAGTTTACATCGAAATGGCTCTGAAAATTGTAACGATTGTAGCATTCAGAGCGTAAAAACCTAGATTTTCTGACTGGTCTTAGAGTCACGAACAAATTTTAATAAAATAACAATTTCTGTAAAAGAATGTCACTTACTAAACTGAGTGGTAGAGAGTCATGGGGACGAGTGCCTCATTCAAAGATACTTACTGCGTCCGATTTCTAAGGCTCGGTGTGCCGTACGCCGCGTGAGTAGACATGATGCCTGAGCAGTCAGTTACACACAGTGGCGATAAGTGATGACAGAGACTAATTTTTTTATAATTACAAAGAGCCTGATTTGATTATTTTGACCCTTTATGCAATATACACAGTCACATTCGATTAATGTGTCTATCTATCATGAACCTGAATGACCACCTTCTGCAGCTTGAGACGTGTAGGAAGAGAGTCAGTGTGGTTTTGGAGGGCACTAACAGGAATGTGCAGCCATACCGACTTCAGTACAGTGGCCAACTGCCGTCAGCATGGTTTCAGAAAACATCGTTCTTGTGCAACGCAGCTAGCTCTTCATTCGCACGAAGTAATGGCCGCTATCGACAGGGGATCTCAAGTTGATCCCGTACATCTAGATTTCCGGAAAGCTTTTGACACCGTTCCTCACAAGCGACTTCTAATCAAGCTGCGGGCCTATGAGGTATCGTCTCAGTTGTGCGACTGGATTCGGGATTTCCTGTAAGGAACGTCGCAGTTCGTAGTAATAGACGGCAAATCATCGAGTAAAACTGAAGTGATATCAGGTGTTCCCCAGGGAAGCGTCCTGGGACCTCTGCTGTTCCTGATCTATATAAATGACCTGGGTGACAATCTGAGCAGTTCTCTTAGGTTGTTCGCAGATGATGCTCTAATTTACCGCCTAGTTAGGTCATCCGAAGACCAGTATCAGTTGCAAAGCGATTTAGAAAAGATTGCTGTATGGTGTGGCAGGTGGCTGTTGACGCTGAATAACGAAAAGTGTGAGGTGATCCACATGAGTTCCAAAAGAAATCCGTTGGAGTTCGATTACTCGATAAACAGTACAATTCTCAAGGCTGTAAATTCAACTAAGTACCTGGATGTAACAATTACGAACATCTTCAGTTTGAAAGACCACATAGATAATATTGTGGGGAAGGCGAGCCAAAGGTTGCGTTTCATTGGCAGGACACTTAGAAGATGCAACAAGTCCACTAAAGAGACAGCTTACACTACACTCGTTCGTCCTCTGTTAGAATATTGCTGCGCGGTGTGGGATCTTTACCAGGTGGGATTGACGGAGGGCATCGAAAGGGTGCAAAAAAGGGCAGCTCGTTTTGTATTATCACGTAATAGGGGAGAGAGTGTGGCAGATATGATACGTGAGTTGGGATGGAAGTCATTAAAGCAAAGACGTTTTTCGTCGCGGCGAGATCTATTTACGAAATTTCAGACACCAACTTTCTCTTCCGAATGCGAAAATATTTAGTTGAGCCCAACCTACATAGGTAGGAATGATCATAAAAATAAAATAAGAGAAATCAGAGCTCGAACAGAAAGGTTTAGGTGTTCGTTTTTCCCGCGCGCTGTTCGGGAGTGGAATGGTAGGGAGATAGTATCATTGTGGTTCGATGAACCCTCTGCCAAGCACTTAAATGTGAATTGCAGAGTAATCATGTAGATGTAGGTTTCTCGGTTGAGGATCCATGGCGCGAACAGCCCGATCGAGATGGTCATACACATTCTCGACTGGGTTTAAGCCAAGAAGTCTGTGGGCAGGGGAGACTGTAAGCTCAACTAGGTGCTCTTTGAACCACGGGCGTCACTACGAGGTGCGTAACGTGTTGCATTATCCTTCCTGTAGATGTCATTATGCCCAGGAAAAGCTTGTAGTGGTAGACATGGTCCCCAAGGATAGCACACTTGTGTTGATCCACTTGCCTTTCAGAATCACGATATTACCGACGGAATGGCACAAAAACATTTCCCAGACCATAACCTGCACTTCTTCCCCATGCATCACTCCTATGATTGTTGCAGGGTGTTCGTTTCCAGACGTTCCACGCCTTACACGAAAACCTCTGTCTGTCGTCTGAAAAGGCCACCTGGCGTCACTCAGTGGACGTCCAGTGGTGTTACTGGCGCGCAAATTCCAGTCTTCTCGCCGATGAACAGCAGTCAGCAGGGGTGGGTAAACCAGGCGCCTGCTGCAGAACAGTTGTTGAGAGACAGCGTTGATAGCCCCTTGATTCGTCTGAGAGGTCAGTTCCTCAACAGTTGCACTTCTATTCCCCGTACACACTTCCATTGCTGTCGTTCTCCCGCATCGTTTACGGCTCGTGGTGCACCACAGTCGTTCCGGCGGTTGTTTTGGATAGTGCAGTGCTGCCTTGCACGGTATATTTTAACTACGGCGGCACGCGAATTGTTTAGAAAACGTAGCCGTATAAGAAATTACCCCTCCTTGGCCGTTTTGGACGTCAGATATATCGCTCCGTTTCCCACTACGACAGTTATTGCACTGTCCCCAGTCCATTGCTAGTGCTGCTACCTGCCGTCCATGTGCGATTATTAACGGGTGTTAGAACGGAAAAAAAGTTGTTCTTACAGTTTCGGATTTTTATCTCATTACAAAATTTGCAATTTTCCGAATAAAATGATATATATATATATATATATATATATATATATATATATATATATATATATATATATATCACTTATAAACCCAAATGGGAAGTATTTTATTTTATTTTTAAAATATAATCCACAACGGTTGAAAATTTTAAAATTTTTACATGCATTACTTCAAGATCTAATAAAATTGGTAATTTTTTATGTAGAAGGTTGTGGATTGCTGCGTTATAAAGGTTAAATTACGTGTTTGTATTGGTAGCACAGTCAAAAACAGTATCATATCCTTTCATAGTATAAACACGCGTTGTATGTCGAAGTCCTAACATTTTTCCGAGGAGAAATGATCGATGAACTACAGCAGTATTTTGGGATGTCCATTAGAAATAATACTGAGTATTTGTTGAAGCAGGCAGTATGGGCTACCTTCTTCCACAGACTGTCAACTGATGAAAATCCAGTACACCACGTTTGCCCTCCTGGACCTGATTCATGGTGTAATTACCGCAATGTTCAGTGCTCAAACAGTTCATACAGCCATAAACATTCCATCCCATCAGCAGTCATGGATATCATAAAACCTGATGTAAGAACGTAGGCCTCCGCGGCCGGTGTCATGGTGATTAAAATTCTTCTTGGTATTATGCCGCGTCATTGCTAAAAACTAACAACAATAATAAACTAAAACCGACGTTTCGGCCGAATTGCAACCGCCTTCCTCAGGGCACGACTGGTTTTGCATGAGGATATTTGCTTCTATTTATTACAGACTATCGATATCCGACCTCACTGTTGTAAAACTTTTAGTTGCCCCTCTAATATGATTGGCTAGTCATGACGTAAGGGAAGATGGAAGGAAAGAGGCTATTCGTGGATATCCATGTCGTCAACGATTGGTAGCTGTCCGCCAATCAGCGTTCGGCTTCTGGTCGAGTAGGTTTTCCTCCTGGTGTGCGCGGAAGTGGACTGACAGTTGCTCTACAGCTGTTTGTGCAGATGCGTCCGTGTCCCGTGTAGCTTCTGCCCCGCGACCGCTCGCGGCCCGTTGGACCGGAATAGCCGGCAGCAATGACGTGGCATAATACCCAGAAGAATTTTAATCACTATCATAAAACCTATTTACGGAGACCTGGCAAAGCCTGAATTACTGAAGAAGTGTCTGCACGGCCAGACTTAAAATGCCAATGAGTCGTTCAATAATCTTATACGGACTCACTTACCAAAAAATGTTTTTGCTGGAATGAAGACACTTAAGTGGGGGAGTCAGCGATGCTGTTATTGCTTTTAATGATGGCAACATTGGTAGCGTGAAAGTGCTACAGCATATGGGAATTAATCCTGGAGCAAACTGCATCAGAGAACTTGAACGGATGGACAAGGTTCGCACTGATAAAGCAGAGTATGCAGCACAGTTGGCAACTAAGGAGTCCAGAAAGAAGAAAAAAAGAGAAAACTTGGAAAACGATCAAGAGTATGATATGCAGTTTGGTGCACGGCGCTTCTGAGTGACTAAAAATAAAAGAATTAAGCATATATTAAGTGAGTTACAGTCTCTTGAAACTTTAGAAGCCGTTCCTGAAAATTTACATTTTCTCTTGCTTTTTTCCCTAAATCTGAGAAACCATTTTGAGTAGAGCATCAAAATGTTCAGTGGGTCATAACATACATATTTTGAGTCTATTGAACTAAAAGAAGAACATAATGTTATGTATAATTAAAATTATTTGGGATAACGTACAAAAAAGTACACAAAATTTTAACTGTGTAATTAAAAACTGTATTCGCGAAAGCAGTAGCTGAAATGCAATTATTGTAGTTCAGTAGACTCAGAACATGCAGTTCAATGTCCTGTAAGAGTTTCGTGTCAGCGGCTACAGTGGTTCCTGATATACAGGGAAGCCAATTCACTAAATGTAACATTGTCGAGATACGGCGTTCCAATTCCCCTTGAACGTTGACATCAAACTTAGGCGTTGGTCACATTAATGTGACTGGCCCGTGCATAATTTGACTTATTTGATGTTTCTTATAGTTGGGTATTTTTACACCAATAAGAATTTCTTTAGCCGATCTGCATATGTCTTCCAATAAGAGTCTCCTGTTTCAGCAATATAGGAGGATGTCAGCACTTGGTCTACGAAGTAACCTTTTAGATTATACTACATAGGCCCAGGACACTTAATTTTCGTCAAGAAAGAGAGCAAGAAGGCCAACTACAGGCTATGTTGCTACTGCGTCTGTCTTTGGGTAACTCTTTTATCACGTTCGGTCTCCAACAGCTGTGGAGCGACACACAGATGAATGGCCCATTCTGCATGCCTGTATCTTTTAAAGCCATGACAACTGTTGAGCAACAATTAACAATGAATTGCATAGGAATTATCAGTATTGCATATTACGTATGAACCACATTTGTTGCAATGATGTCGATGTAACAGTATCAACATAGCTTGTGTCGGTAAGTGGCCAGTGGAACGTAAATTCCATTGACATACTCCAAAAATGAGGTCTGCGTTTCTTAAGAAACACACTTTTTTTAAATACAAACTTTGGTCCCACACCCACAAAGTTCACAATTCTTTCCACAAAGTTCGCAATTCTTTTCATACAAATTGGCAAAATCTTGAAACATTAACAGCATAAACTGTTCGCTGCAAGTTCATTACAGTACAACACAGCCCGTGGCTCATCATCTATCCGTCACACTTGATGCCCAAAGGCAGTAATGTGTTACAGATTACAGTCAAAGCCGTTACATATATATTAAAACGTAAACTGTGACATGGATCCGATTACTTTTAAACGTTGAATTTCATGCACTATTGCAGAATATGATTTGTATTACTACATGTAATTGTTATTGCAACGAATTCTGATTTAATTCAACGTCTTTGCTGGTCATCGGGGCTTAATTCGAAGCGGGACTCAAAATATGACATTCTACTCCAACCAGTGTGATTATACGCCGAAGACTTATCTGGAGACTGCTTGCGTAATGGCCATATGTAGACCAAACCGTTACTCACTTGCTCAATTTGTGAAGCTCTTCCTCTTGTTTGTCTATACCTGGACATCACATCTGCCGATTTAGCGTGATGCTTTATTTTATTTTTTTATATTTATTTTTATATTTTCTTAGAACGTGTATAATCTGAGGTTGCTCTAGGAAGAGAAGAATGTGTGGGAAGTGGATGAGTTGATATAGAATGCGAGTTGGGAAAGTTAAGTGGGTGAGGGAGATGAAGGTTGAGTGCATCTCTTTCCAAAATTTGAAGGGCCTTTTGGAATTTAGGGGAGTGGAGATCCAGGCAACGCTGGCATGAATGAGGATGGGGCAAATGATGGATTTATAGGTGAAGGTAATGGTAGAAGCTTTTAGACCTCAGGTGCGTCCTGATAGTAATTTTAGTAGCTTTAATCGGTTTCGGGCCTTATGATGGATGGCAAGGGATGTACATTCCATGTTAGCCTTCTTTCAAGAGTTGGTGTCAGAGGGATGGGTCGGTTGTATAAGGGGAAACGCCGAATAGAGCGACTAAAGATAGTAGCTTGGCTTTACTGTGTATTTATTTTTAGTTACGATAAATCGCAGCACTCGACCAGAAGATTCATGTGACGTTTGAGGGAGGGTTTGGGCATTTGAAGGAGATGGTGAATGGTTAGGTAGACGGTATAGTCAGCATAGTGCAGAAGGTAAGTATCGGTTGGCTATTTGTGAATCTCTACAGTGTGTAGGAAGTATTGGAGGTGTGCAAGGACAGAGTCTAGAGGCATACCTGCAGTAGGGTGAAATTTGCGGGAGCAGGCGTGGGTGATTGCGACGTATGTAGGGCGGTGGTGATGGAAGTATGCTCTAAGGCTGACATACTTAACGGGGAGAGCATAGCTTTGGAGCTTGAAGATCCAGAATGCTATAAGGGCTTAAAGTCTTTTCGGATATCTAAGGAGAGAAATATGGCGGATTCCGTTTATTGAGTTGATGGAACATACGGTGGGTAAGCTGAAGAAGTTCTTCGTCGATGGAATAGTTCGGACGGATGTCATGCTAGGTGCGGGAAGAGGCCGGCCGTGATGGCCAAGCGGTTAAAGGCGCTACAGTGTGGAACCGCGCGGCCGCTACGGTCGCAGGTTCGAATCCTGCCTCGGGCATGGATGTGTGTGATGTCCTTAGGTTAGTTAGGTTTAATTAGTTCTAACTTCTAGGCGACTCATGACCGAAGAAGTTAAGTCGCATAGTGCACAGAGCCATTTGAACCATTTGCGGGAAGAGTAGAAGTAAGTACAAAATACGGGCATATTACGATACGTACAAGGGGTACAGGACGTGGGGGCAAAATTCCCCCCAGATCAGTTATCAAGCCAGTTTTCGGAAGCAGCAACAATGCAAAAGACGTTATTGGCTGAACGAAAGGGACACCTAAGAGTTACACACTGCTGGAGCCTACGAACTCGACTGCAGGTGTGGATTGGTGTCTGCAGGCGAGACGCGGCCACCAGTTAGCTCACGGATATCTAAACGTGAAAGATACAGTCGTCTAAGACAACAAAGAAACCGGACGAATGCGGCGAACAGACAACATTTCGAAAAGCCCGTGTACTGACAAAACAGCCACATACTTTGAGGAGCCTGGATCAGAGAAGCCATAGAAATAGCCAAACATCCCGCAAACATGAGAAAACGCGGATACGGACTTTCAGCGTCCTGACTGCCAGCCGTAGCAGCGCTACGTGGCGACAGCTGACGCGAAGTAACACACAGAGTCATGCACACGGAGTATTGGCACGCCTCGGCCGGCACCAGGCGGCAAGTAAACAGCGCTTCGGCGTACCTGCCGCCCGTTTCCCATTTGTATACGTTCACAAACGGCAAGAAATAAAGCAATCAAGTTCGACTGTTTCCTCCAACAATAAGTCATAAAGCAAACGACATGGAGGACATTAAACACGCCTTTTCCTTAGCTTCAGTTCCATGTCAGACTGCGAAAATAGCTTCTTCCACTCTTCCTCAGCTGAAGTCCCTCGTCCATGCAATAAGATGGACATTCATAAAAAGTTTTTATCATTCAGCAGTAAGCTAAACGCCCTCGGGAGGGCCATTTGCAACAGCGGCTGAAACGTCGGAGGATTTTATTAAGGGGGTGATCTCCGAATTTTGATCTTATGGTTTGGCTGCAGAAAGAGTGGTTTAATGTAGACAGCCTAGACTACACATCAGCTCTGTAATTGCAAGTGATGGGATATTTAATTTCATTGTTGCTAATGGAATCAAATGTTGACCTTTTATTTGTGTAAAATCGCCGTAAATTTGGAGATTTGCCAGTTGAGCAATGGTTATAAACAGTGACATGGGCTGTTAGTGTTACCAGCAAATCAAAATGGTTTTGCTCTATCAAGAATCTTCTTTGGGAAAATGTAATGAATGTCATTCGTGTAAAGAAAACTTAATTCTATTTTGAAGTTGTCAGTAATGCAGTTGTTTCTCAGTGTTCCAAGGGAATCTTCATTTTGTCGTTCTATAACACTATGGTAAAAACTGTTCAGAGTCCGTTTGGAAACTGACGCTATTTCTATCTATGATCGAAAGGAAGGCTGACGAATCGTAAGTGAAAGGGAAAGTGCTGAAAAAAAACAGGTATTGTAACTGCTAATGAATACACGACACCCAAAGTACACTCGTTTTACTAAATGTTACATTTGCTGTTACAGCTTACTGTTAGCAGCCCCCCAGTGCTAGAACTCGTGGACTAGGCAGAACAGTGATATGCATTTCAGTTCATTCTTCCAAATCACTAAGCGCAGAGTCATTCTATGTTGTGATGCAGTTGGTTAGACTTATTCCAATAATAAGAGTTATTTCTTTCTTGGGAAACTGTTATTCTTCTGACTTCGAGCTACCCATTGTTCTTCTACTGTATTTCTTTCCACCATTCCTGTCAATTTTTCCCTTATGCTCTCCCTGGAACTCTGTACAATCTCTGGTTCTTTCAGTTTATCCAGGTCCCATCTCCTTAAATTCCCGCCTTTTTGCAGTTTCTTCAGTTTTAATCTACAGTTCATAACCAATAGATTGTGGTCAGAGTCCACATCTGCTCCTGGAAATGTCTTACAATTTAAAACCTGGTTCCTAAATCTCTGTCTTACCATTATATAATCTATCTGAAACCTGTCAGTATCTCCAGGCTTCTTCCATGTATACAATCTTTTTTTATGATTCTTGAACCAAGTGTTAGCTATGATTAGGTTGTGCTCTGTGCAAAAGTCTACCAGGCGGCTTCCTCTTTCGTTTCTTACCCCAATCCATATTCACCTACTACGTTTCCTTCTCTCCCTTTTCCTACTGTCGAATTCCAGTCACCCATGACTATTACATTTTCATCTCCCTTCACTATCTGAATAATTTCTTTTATTTCATCATACATTTCTTCAAGTTCTTCATCATCTGCAGAGCTAGTTGGCATAGAAACTTGTACTGCCACCGAACGTCACTAATTCCCACTGTATCTAACTTTAAACTATCCATTTCCCTTTTTAAATTTTCTAAGTTACCTGCCCGAAGAAGGTACTCACGTTTATTTACTTCATTCACTAGCTAAAAGCACTGCACTGAAACGTATCTAAATTGTAGAACAATAGTTACCTCCAGACCAATTGTGACACACGTGGCAGATTTAATCTTTGTGTCGTAATGGAACTTGAATTATCGCTCTCGAGATATATGCCTACCGAAGGAGCAAATCAGACACAAACCACGAACGCTGAGATGAAAGGGTTTGTACTGGAGCCCTGATCTCGTAAATACTTTTAATCTGCCTGTCATTTCCTTGCGAGACCAATTCACCCATAAACCACGTATTAAATATTTACCACGCTTCATTAAGATTGGAATAAATGTAGCCTTCTGTATGTTATAACACTGCAGAAAGGTTCCTCCGAAGATTAGCTGTTTTATCCGAGACATAAAATGTTCTATTGCTCCATGTTGATGCTAGTAAAATTATGTAAATTGGATTGTTATGATGCTATGGGTAGCAACAAGCAATGACGTTACCGAATTCATATTACCTAGCTTTCACATGAACAGCTTTGCAGCCATGCAACCATGCTATTGCCCGTCCACTGCAAATAAGGACTCACTTGTTCACACCACGTAGAAATTATTAGATTGCGACTGAAATTGGTACATTTGTTGTGCATGTACAAACAAATGATAACAATTTCAGAAAAATTGGATACCGTTCCATATTATACCCAATTGGCTTGTTAGATCGACAAAATCCCGAACTACCGTCCTGCTCATTATGTTCCAAACTTTCTTAGTTGACAAGGGATCCTGCGACATTGCTGGCCTAGGTAGGTTCTGGCAAGCACGAAGACAAGAAGTTCTCGCCATGTGCAGGCGGGCATTAACTTACTGAAATGTAAGCCCAGGATGGCTGCCCACGAAGGGCAACAAAACCGGGTATATAATATCGTCGATGTACCGCTGCCAGTAAGAGTGCCATGGAAGACAACAAAAAAGGTCCTGATAAGATCTGAGAAAGTTGATCGTGGGGGCTCAGCGTGAAACTGGACTGATCACTGAAGACAATTCTGCCCCAGTCAATGAGATTCCAGCCCGAAAACGTGTCTGGAGACGACCCTGACAGCAGTGGGATGCCAACCAGACTGCCAACCAGACTCCGTTAACCAGAAGTGATGATCTGGGGTACCAATTCATTTCATAGCAGGAGCCCTTCGTTTGTCAACCGAGGCACAGCGGTACTTCGACCATGGTCCACACCCCGTTTTCTTGCACATCAAGACCAGCCATCATGGGCTTACATTTCAGCATGAATGAAAATGCCCACCTGCACACGGCGAGAACTTCTACTGCTTGTTTTCGTGCCTCCCAAACCCTACCTAGGCCACCAATGTCGCCGGATCTGTCCCCAGTAGCTTACGTTTGGAGCGTTATGGGTATGGCCCTCCAACGAGCTCGGGATTTTGACGATCTAACGCACCAACTGGGCAGAATTTGTGGCGGTATCCCTCAGGAGGACATCCAATAACACTGCAAATCAATGGCAATCCGAATAACTGACCTGCATAAGGGCTAGAGGTGGACCAAAGTGTTATTGACTTTCTCGATTTGTGAGGCTCTTTCTCTTGAATGAAAAATCCAGTTTTTCTTAAACTGTAATAATTCGTTTGTTTATATATGTTCACCACACCTACAGATCTCCGCTTCATTCTGATAATTTCTTCCCAGCATATCGCTTTTTTCCCTCTGTTTGTCTTAGAACGTATTACAACAGAAATCTGTTGTAATCGTCAAAGAATATTGTGCAACAAGCACAATACAAAAACCATAGGTGTATGTTGTTTTACTTACAGATATGTGCACAAGATATCTTTTAAGGTCGCACTTGAATAATGTAACTACTACTAATACCGTATGCCCATAGTACGTTGTTGCGTACGACTAAGGGACCGTAAGTGTTTGTACATGAATGTTGCGAACTTGCATACCTCACAATGTGTTGGGATGCCTGGAACACGTGCTACGTCAATTCATGAGATAGCTGGCTGGAGGCTGGTACGATCGCAGACATGCTCGGTGGATGATAAATTAGGAGGTCGGGCATGCCAGGCAATGATACTTACATACGAGGCGCTTGTTCAGTGATATGCGGTTTTGGGGTTTGCATTGTCATGTTGGAATATGGTCTTTATCCCAGTGCTCATAAAGGTTTTTACACTCTTGTCACACTGTTATCCTCAATGCATTTTGGAGTCATTGCGCTACAGCCAGATTTTTGTGCGATCTGGAGGTATGATGTTGTCACGTCCCTCAGGCCAATAGTTCGATCTTTGTTAAAGTCCGAAAGATGAAGATAAGTTGCACGTGCACGACCTCTGAGCGTTATGTGTACCGATCACATCCATAAAAGTCTCAGCAACGTTAGACACAGGCAATGGCCATCATGTAATCACTGGCTTTGTGCTGTACGGAAAAATATTGAAATTAAATCGCACAAGGATAAAATTTTGATTAACATATCACAAACGCGTGGAAACACTAGAGTTCCAGTTTGGTAGCGTTCAGTCATGATGTTGATTCGAATCGATGTAGCTTGAAAACCGAGACGATTCTATTCAGACGCTGCCGCGATGGATGCCTCAGCCATCGAGATCGGGAGTAAAAACCAGTGACTGGCGGGATGTCGGAGACACCCATTGGAAGCTCGAGTATTTTATCGAAGTGACGTGGCGAGAATACAGAGAAGATTTATTGGAATCCAAAGCTGTTCACACGAGATTCGGTATGGACATGATGACCTTCTTCTTCGACTGCAATGGATCTTCGCTCTTTGAGTTCCCGAGCATGGAGCCGCAATCAGTGCGCAGCACTACGAAGACAGTTTGGAGAAAGTGCGCACGCCATAATGCCAAAACACCAGGAATGCTGTCGGATGGAATCATTCTGTAGCACGGCCGCCCCACACTGCCAATCGAATGAAGGCTGTGATTAAGCTGTTTGGTTGGGAAACACTGCAACATCCTCTGTACAGTCCGAATGTTCGCAGTGGAATTTTCGCAGCTTTGGTGACCTGAATAATGATACTCAAAGAGTGGGTTTCAGTGGCATGCGTATGTATAAGAGTGCGTGTGATTCTGGTGTTTCTAAAACTAAAACTAAACTCCTGCCGAACAGACCATGGAGACCCAACGATACCGACCGGCCGCCGTGTCATCCTCAGCCAATAGGCGTCATTGGAGGCGGATATGGAGGGACATGTGGTCAGCACACCGCTCTTCCCGCCGAGACCGGAGCCGCTACTTCTCAATAAAGTAACTCCTCAATTTGCTTCACAAGGGCTGAGTGCACCCCGCTTGGCAACAACGCTCGGCAGACCGCATGGTCACCCATCCAACTGCTAGCCCAGCCCGACAGCGCTTATCTTCGGTGATCTGACGGGAACCGGTGTTACCACTGCGGCAAGGCAGTTGGCACTGTTGTGTTCCCACAAAACAGAAATTGATCGTCCCGTCTCCCAGTGGGATGTATTTCGCGATGCGTGTGGTGATTACTTTTGAACGGAACCATTTCATGGTGCTTTGTATTGGGCGTTGGATTTTAATTTGACTGTCCCTTGTACATTTTTTTTTTTTAAATTGTGTGTTGGAACACACATAACATATCAATGGGGCAAGTTGAAAATTTGTGTCGGACAGAAATTAGAACTCGGGTCTCCTGATTACTAGGCAGATGCATTGACCACTACGCCATCTGGACACTGTGATCACGGCAAACGCACAGACTACCCTAACACATCGGTCGTCAGACCCAGAGTCCCAGCTTACACCACACACTATTGATGTAGATCCCTGCTCATTAGCCTTATTACTCGTGGCATCTCGCCGATTCCTGTAACAGTTACAGCTGGGCGTGATCTGCGCTGATTGGATCATTGGCACTTTCCTCCGCAAACATACATGTGGTGTCTGTTCTTTTGAGCATGTCCGAAAGAAAAGATATCACATGAATATAACCAATTCCAGCGTCTCAAGATCTGCGAAGCTGCAGTTAAACGGGAAGCCAAATCAGTGTCGTCTCCCAACTTTTGAACGGCGCCCTCGTGAGAAATCCCGACGGAGGGTATTTCCGCGCCGGCCCTCCTTTCCGAGCAGCGGTGAAAATGAAGCAGCGAGGCGCCACGAGTGTCCCGTAATTTACGAGGGAAGCGGGCCGCCTCTGCGGTATAATCCGGGCCGCAATATAGTGAGGCGGCTAAGTTACGGCCGGCCGCATCCATCGGCGCGTCAGAGGAGCGCCCGCTGCGGATTTAGCACGCGGCAGGGGGTGCCCGCCGCCGCCGCTGCCGCTGCTGCTGCGTGGGCCCATTGTCTGCAGTCTGGGCTCTGCCGGCTCATTACGGCAGCGGCGGGGCCCGGGCCAACGACATCTGCCGTTCGCCATCCTCAAATAAACATTTGTCACCCATTTATGAACTGGGCGATGATACAGAGCTGCTCCCTAATGTGGAGAGAGTCATATCCCGTAGCATTATTCACGTTATACCAGATGTAAATACGACTAACTTCCTGGTCAACGACTGGAAGCTGATAGAATGTAACAGTAAACATCCCACAGATGGTGCTTTAATGAATCGAACTCCTGTGCCGTGTCGAATGGCACAGCTATTTTCCCCAGGCCAGAGATATGGCCATTGGTGTGAGTAGTACCGGCAGCACCAGAGAGAGATAAGGGTGGAAACCATGGCGCGACTGGAAGAATGGATGGATGAGGAAGTTAGTCAGTTTATTGAGTGGCACGGAGGAAGTCCGTACTGGCTGGAGCCAAAGTCCGAGAGCCTCAAGGGGCTACCGCGTGTTTCGGTACCGGACGAGACGACAATCAGCATGTGTGGAGCTGCCGTGCTGACAACAATCTGGGTGGAGCAGTTGCCGTCTTTCCTGGTCATTGCAGCGGATTCGAGGTGACAATTTCGGCGGATCGTAAATAGCAAATCTGAATGATTTTGCAGTTAACGGTAGCACCCTGATGGCCTTGGCTTAAGGCATTGCACCATCTTATGTTCGAATCTGCGTTAAGTGTTGCCAAATGTAAATAATTTCCTGCATGGAGCTCGGTGAGCTCTGAGTTATGTCTCGTATGTTTTTATCTCAGGTGGGAGTGTGGCTGATTACTTTTTCGACAGCGGGCGAGGTGATACGTGTGACTGGTTTAAGGTTGTTGTGTTTCACTTGATGCAAGACCTGCCTGATGTGTGTGTTAACTTTCACCTTACAAACACCTTGCAGTCCCCGTTCTTGAGGTTATTTGCTGTATTGCACGTCCTGTGCAGTACCACTGGATCATAGCGTCTGACTTCTTCACCTCTGACAGTAGGCGGCTGCCGAAAAAGAGCTTCGATTTATTTAAGCTGCTAAAATCACGTTCTTAGTTTTTCGATAAATCTTTTGTGTTATAATAACGCTGTTTCGACCAAGCAAATTCACTTACAACTGCGGGTGATACAGAAATCACATAAGCAGTAGCTCGAGGAAAGATCACAGCATACAGATTTGACGATGCAGAATTACTGTTGTTATGTATAATCATCAATTGTTCTGGAGCTGACACTGCTGTCGGCGCACATCTAGATGTGCATAGCGACATGTTCCACAAATAAACTACCTAAACAACTCCTCCAGTTTCCACAAACATCTCTCATCGGCCTAAATGGTTAGAAGTGGAACGTACTGTTTCACAGAATCGACATGTTACGCCACAGGTGCCCCCAGTGTGACGAAAGATGTTGTGTGCTCAGTTTACATCAGTAATTACAACATCGGATAAAGTTAAAAATTATTCACTAACTAATAACAGTATTACTCTTATTCGATTATTATTATTATTATTATTATTACTATTATCTACACATAAGATCCTTAAAGACAAACCCATTTTTATTTCTTCAAACATCTATTATATGTTTAGGTATATTTCTTATATTTCAGTCCTTAGTCCTTAGTACAGTCCTTAGTGAATATTAGGTTTTCCAGGATGAACTTGACTTCGCAGTGTCTCTACTTACTTATCTGTATATATTACAAGAATAACCATCACATTCAACATTCTTCTTCTTTGTAACATATACCTGACTCATCATTTGTTACGTGCTCTTCTTTTTTTTCATGATTCGCGAAAGCTTAGCTCTCCTTTTTGCATTTTCACTTTGGAACTGATTTATCACGTATTTCGGCTTGCTTAGTTAAAAGACAGAGCGCCTCTTTAATAGCCCCTTTTCACATTCAATTCACTTCCTTCAAAATACTGATGTATGACTATTCTATTTTTACATGCTATAACCTAGTAACTGGCTTTTCCATTTCGAATTTTATTGTTCTATTTATATCGAATTTCCCTGTTACTATCGCCCAATTATTTTATACGTACATTCTTTCCTTTTCGTAGATAAAAACATCATCAGAGATGTTTGTGCTGCCTGATTTAGGTATATCATTTTAACAGTACTCTTACTGAAAGCATTTACTTTGCTTTTAATTGTTTGATCAGAACACTACAAGTTTCTCAAATATATTGGGACATAATATATTTATATTTATCTTTATCATAAGGCGTTATCTGCACTACTCTCTGCAATTTCAAATCTCAGATTTGTTGTAAGTCAAACATGTGTATAAACGGGAATGCAAAGAATCATGATTGCTCAAGTATTCTATTGGCTTTTAACTATTTTGGACATCATTTGTACAGTGTGACTAACGGTCATCGTACGGCGTCCTACCTCTCTAAGAGTTGCACTTACACCGTCTCCTATTGACCGATACTGTGTAAAGACCTTTCCATCTTTTCGATGAACGTGTCTTTGTTAAAACCTCTAAACAAAAGCCGGTTCATGTGATTCCGTCTATGGATTCACCTGACCAAAGATTAGCCTGTTCCATCCATTGGTTCGCCTGTCCTTCTTCTCCTCTTCCTTCTGTCAACCACTACATAAAATCGGGTACGCTCCATCCTAAATCTTTATCAGTATGCACAACCTCCGACCCTTATCTTTAAGCATCCTAATGAGTAAGTTTCTCCGCAGCAAATGAACTCCACCCAGACGTCTCAAACATGTGTGTCCTTACACCTTTCTTATTTTTTTACCTATAGTCCTGCGCATAATGGCCACGCCTACAAACTTGATATACTTTCTGAGATGAAAAGTAAATTACATTTTCAGGGATAATCGACGTTTTCTACATATAAGTGGTCGACACATTCGTTGTTTGCAGCATGGTGAAAAAAAGCTACAAGATTTCTTCTGCCAATTTAACACGATTCCAGACAATACTTAGCTCGCCATTGAGGTGGAAGAAACTGAATATTTACCCTTCTGGTAAAGAAGAACCCTGATGGCATTGTAAGAAGACACAACGGACCGTTACCTAAACCATGATGGCTACCACCAACCAGCGCAACGCGAATCTGTGCTCACCACACTGCTACACAGAGAAAGGGACGTGTACGACAAGGAAAATCTGTCTGCTTACCAAGTTACAACATCAAGACGGAACTTTTTGCATGAACGGCTGCGTGGAGACGCAAATAATTATACGGCACACTCTCTAGCCAAGCATGAAGAAGAAACCGAGTGCCTGGACTTTCTTCTGTATGCAGAGAAACAAGGGCGCCAGGATAATCGAACAGCCTTTTCCGCTTAACAGTTCAAATCAAAAATTTTCTTGGTTGTCAAAGGACGACTGGGGCTGTGGACTCCTGGCTTCTACGAAAGCGAGTGGGTCAGATGCAGTTATGCATTTCCTATCGCTGTTCAGGATATGTGAGAAGTTTTCGCTTTGGCCAAACCGAAAAGTCTGCAGTGGCAGAGCACACCGTCAACGAAGGACACAAATTTCTTTTTGGCAGACAAAGGGTCTGTGGAATCTGTTCATCAGAGAGACTGTGGAAATTAGAATACACGATAATTTTTTCAACTGGGACAGCGGTTTTCAGTTGCGCTCAGGTGGTGATTTGGCGTTTGTAAAATTTGGTGAGGAATGCTCTGATGTGAAAGCGGTGGAGGCAGCAGGCAGAATGAATGGACAGGCAGCACCAGGGCTCGACGTTCGGACCTCCTCCATCCTCCGGGAGACCGACCCATCACGACCGGGACGTCTCTTCGGGAGGCAGGAAACTGACCTAGCCGTTGAGCCCTCGGCAGGGGAGTCTGCGGTCCAGTAACGAAGTGAACATGAAACTGACACTTCGCCTGAAGATAGCGAGTACGAAACTCGTCGAAACGTTGCGGAAACACGTTGCCACGACTTGCCTGATAAATATTTAATTATTTTGACCGTCCTACTTCTGTCTTCGTCACTGCCTTTTTTTCACACCCATCATACAGAGTTGTGCTGTTCTTTCTTTCTCAGGTCTCGACGTTTATATTTTTGGATGTTAGTCGCTGTTTCTTTTTATCGTAAGCAAATTTCCCTTATGCAGTGCTTGCAACTATGTCTTTATCGTATCCTTCTTTACCTTTTCTACTTCCGTGAACGAAGAATTCATCCAAACCACCAAGAGTTTCTCGCCCAACTTTAACATTTCGCTACGCCTTACGTCTACCACTGAATAATCCATTTCTTTACCGTTGTTGTTAGTATACACGTAACAGCCATCAGCTATCTCTCTTTCCATTTCATTACACACGTGCAGAGTTCCTGTCCAGTTTCGGATACCACTGCTGTTTTGTCAGAACATCATATCGTGCCGATTTTTTATTCATGACAAACAATTCCAACATCGAAATAGTCCTTTACTCACATTGCCTCTTACACATACAAGTTAAATATCACTCCATCTGCAATGACTTCTCAAATTTTACGTGTCATTTTACAGAGAAGAAAACAAAATTTCTGTATTTTTGTGAACAACAGCGTCCAAAAATATGCCTTTTGATGTGTAATACCCTAATTTAAAGGATCGCTAAATTGAAGTAGCTATTAACCAAGCAAAACCATTTGTCATTTCTTGTAAATATAATTGTGAATTTCTAACGAAATCAAAAATTTATTATCCCTCCCCCATTTTCTGAAAAACTGTCAAAATCTTTGACACGTCCAGCTACTTCAGTCTACGCCACATGAAGAGGATGGACTACCGTTATGCCCCTGTATTATGTACTATTACTACAACTGCAGTATCGTAGCCTACCGATACTGCCGAAGCTGGCGCCGCTAAAGAAGGTCCTCCAGGCCACCGACCAATGAAAACCGTCAGGTCAGTGTTATAAGCGGCTGGCACCTGGGCACCAGTCTTCAAGTCGAGATTACATCCGTGATGTTAGTTGGTGCTGAAGGTTACACCGACTTGTACCGGACATACAGACGCATGTCCGTGACGGACATCTGTTTATAGCTAGCCACGGCTGCCACAAGTCGTCAACAGCGTAGCATTTCTTGACACAGAAGCTGAGTGCAATGTTTTTATATTCCCACGGCGACAGATCCTTTGGTCATCTTCCACCCATTTATTATTAGCAGCGAGGAAGTAACATTTTGGTCCTCGGAATACAACGGTTACCAATTCTCATCATAGCAACAATGTTTAAAAACGGAGATTACTTTGACTTCATATCATCAGAGATTTTCATAAATGCATTTTAGATTATGTTTCCGGGTTGTTCCTAAACCAGCCCTCGGAAATACTAAATTTCTTCTCGAGTGTCGCTGCTAATCCAAAAGCCGAGCTACTCCTTTTCCAACGTATTTTCAATTTTCCCGTTGATCCTCCGATATATTACTCTTCTGCGTGTTTTTGATGAACATAGGTGAAGGTGAAGTAAATGTTGGAATCCTGAGGAGATTGCGGATGAAGTATAGAGGCAGAAGAATGGTACGATAAATTTACAAACACAAAATTCGAGTAACTAAAGTGGAAAATTGTGAAGGAGGTATTTACAGTTACGTTTCATCTTACCGCTACTTCTGCTGAAATTATAAGAATTTAACAAAATTTTCAAGGTGACGCAGTTTGTTTAGACGAATGAAAGGAAATCTGAGGAGTAGCTGAATGAATTAGACAACATAAATAGTAACATATGCCCGTAAACAAAAATACAAAATTTTGATCGTGATGTACAGCACGGCAGTGACTTGTTACACATCAAAGGTAGTGAAGGGATGAAAGCTGTCTGTCGTTTTGACGGTGAGGCTACACAACTCTTCTACATAGGAAACATTTCAGAAGCAGACGGCGCTGAAGTAGGGAGGGCAGCTCAATACGAGCAGACACTTAGTAACAATAAATTGTACGGACTGAGAGACAAAATTCCCGAAACGCTGCGACTAGAGTGCAAAACTATGTTCCAGTGAACTGTGGACTGACGAAATAAGGGTAGAAATGTTGTTGCTCCAGATGAATCATAAAAGGAAAGGGGTATAGGGTGAATTTGAGCTCGATGGACAAAGATTTGGAGGATGTTCAGGGACTTTTTCTAAGAATTTTGGTGTAAGGGACCCGTGGTCTCCAAAGACTCATTACAGAGTAACTGCATTTCGTTTGATTTCCCACCCCATCTATCTTTGTATTTACATTGTACTAAAGATCTGCACAACAGCGCAAATGTTGACGGTATGCGCTGCGTGTCTTGCTTCAAAATAAATTTGTTCCATTCACTCAAGGACCATGTGGATGACTTGGAAGGGTGCTAGCGTAATATGATTGATGTGCATTGTAGATGAAACTCCAATGTAAGGAACGGGAGGAGCAGCTGTTACGACAGACAGTGGGGAGGAGATGTCTTCCGACTTTTAGGTCACCTGGAATTGCCTGAGACCGACTAATCAACTTACCGTAATCGTCAAAGTGATCAGTAGATGGGATGAGGACGGTAGCATCCAGCTCACGTCGTTCTCTCTCCAGTCTTTCCAGCGTGCCGTTCTGACGGCAGCAACATCATAGCATCACAATAGCTGCACCTCCATATACACGCCGCTGCAACTTCATCAGGTTCCGATCGTTCGACCGGGACGCCCATTTGATTTGCCCGTCCTGCCAAGTATTGTCCTACCCCAATACGATATACGTTGACCACCTACCTACTGCAAAGGCCTAATCGTCGCATAGCCTAATGCCAGCTTCCGCCGACCCCACACACGTACCTCTCAAACCGTAATGAACAATGGTACTACTCGTCTTAGAGAGTGAGACTGAGTGAGTAAGTGTGTGTGTGTGTGTGTGTGTGTGTGTGTGTGTGTGTGTGTGTATGCTGAACTCTTTATCTTCCTCTTCTAACGTTAATGAGTAATGGCTGTAGATACAACATTTATTACACTACTTGCCATTAAAATTGCTACACCACGAAGATGACGTGCTACAGACGTGAAAATTAACCGACAGGAAGAAGATGCTGTGATATGCAAATGATTAGCTTTTCAGAGCATTCACACAAGGTTGGCGCCGGTGGCGACACCTACAGCGTGCTGACATGAGGAAAGTTTCCAACCGATTTCTCATACACAAACAGCAGTTGACCGGCGTTGCATGCTGAAACGTTGTTGTGATGCCTCGTGTAAGGAGGAGAAATGCGTACCATCACGTTTACGACTTTGATAAAGGTCGGATTGTAGCCTACCGCGATTGCGGTTTATCGTATCGCGACATTGCTGCTCGCGTTGGTGGAGATCCAATGACTGTTATCAGAATATGGAATCGGTGGGTTCAAGAGGATAATACGGAACGCCGTGCTGCATCCCAACGGCCTCGTATCACTAGCAGTCGAGATGACAGGAATCTTATCCGAATGGCTGTAACGGATCGTGCAGCCACGTCTCGATCCCTGAGTCAACAGATGGGGACGTTTGCATGACAACAACCATCTGCACGAACAGTTCGACGACGTTTGCAGCAGCATGGACTATCAGCTCGGAGACCATGGCTGCGGTTACCTTTGACGCTGCGTTACACACAGGAGCGTCTGCGATGGTGTACTCAACGACGAACCTGGGTGCACGAATGGCAAAACGTCATTTTTTCGGATGAATCCAGGTTCTGTTTACAGCATCATGATGGTCGCATCCGCGTTTGGCGACATCGCGGTGAACGCCCATTGGAAGCGTGTATTCGTCATCGCCATACTGGCGTATCACCTGGCGTGATGGTATGGGGTGCCATTGGCTACACGTCTCGGTCACCTCTAGTTCGCATTGACGGCGCTTTGAGCAGTGGACGTTACATTTCAGATGTGTTGTCACCCGTAGCTCTATCCTTTATTCGATCCTTGCGAAACCCTACATTTCAGCAGGATAATGCACGACCGCATGTTGCAGGTCCTGTAAGGGCCTTTCTGGATACAGAAAATGTTCGATTGCTACCCTGGCCAGCACATTCTCCAGATCTCTCACCAATTGAAAACGTCTGGTCAGTGGTGGCCGAGCAACTGGCTAGTCACAATACGCCAGTCACTACTCTTGATGAACTGTGGTATCGTGTTGAAGCTGCATGGGCAGCAGTACCTATACACGCCATCCAAGCTCTGTTTGACTCAATGCTCAGGTGTATCAAGGCCGTTATTACGGCCAGAGGTGGTTGTTCTGGGTACTGATTTCTCAGGATCTTTGCACCCAAATTGCGTGAAAATGAAATCACATTTCAGTTCTCGTATAATATATTTGTCCAATGAATACCCGTTTATCATCTGCATGTCTTCTTGATGTAGCAGTTTTAATGGCCAGTAGTGCATGTGCTTGTCAGAAGTAGTAATACCAAAAATGTATCAGCAAGACAGCAACAACTGCTGCATCGCCATCAGCATTTTGCGAGAAATTTCGTCAGTGAAAACATGTTAAGGAAGTTTAAGTCTATTTAGTAAGAAATGGAAGAGGGAGGGCGGAGGGGGAAAGCCCACAATATGATATTTGACCCCTTTTCTGGCCAAAGTACGACAAATTGTACCAAAGGATTCAATATTAACGGAGAATATTATGGCGGCCGTTGTGACCGAGCGGTTCTAGGCACTTCAGTCCGGAGTCGCGCTGCTGCCATGGTCGCAGCTTCGAATACTGTCTCGGGCATTGATATGTATGATGTCATTAGTTTAGTTACGTTTAAGTAGTTCTAAGTGTAGCGGACTGATGACGTGAGATGTTAAGTCCCATAGAGCTCAGAGCCATTTGAGAATATTATCAAAACAACTAACAGCGGAGTAGAGTTTGTAGTACATATATTTGTTTTAATTTATGTGAAACACCCAAATGAGTCCCTTCAGCGTATATTCGTCGTATGTCATCGGGTTATTTACTTATTACTTTAGTAATATTAGTTTACATTAACTAAAACTATACGAAATCACGTTATAAACATCAGAGCACTCACAATATGGTCCTTTGAGATCAGGAGAGCCCATAAACTCTTATGGTGAAATGAACAATACAGTGGTACGAGAGTCTCTCCTTTCTTTCAGTCCTCTGTGTTTAGAAATACTGAACTGTAACAGCAAAAGCGTTTCCTATGCAACGGCACAGGTACACAGACGTGCCAGCGCATGAATTCAACTCCACGCTATTTTATAACTCCAGAAAGTGGACGTGACTTAAGTACCGTTTGATAGGAGATGGATAAGGAAATAGGTTTCCAATCCGACTAATGATCCGTACCACAACGAAGCAGTGTGTACCAAGTGTTAAATTTAGTGCGTGGCGGTGTGCTTTGCGGATCTGACGGAGAAGCTCGAAAATTAGCACAGACGGCTACCCTTGTTCCTCACCCACTCCCCCTCACCACACTCCCCACATTCTTGTGTTTACGTTACGAACGAGCAGGTTAAACTGAGGCAATATTTGTGTACCTGTGCGCGCCGAGGCAAACGAGGTGGAATCAGTCACCGCGGCTTAGCCGGCTCGGCGCCAGACGGGCTTTTGGTAATTGTCCGGAAGCTGCGCAGAGCGCCCGGTGCGGCGCGCGGGAGAGAAGGGGGAGGGCGGCCGCTTTCAATCAAAACAGAACAGCGCCATCGATTTGGCTGTCAAATCCATTTCCTGAGTCCCGTCAACGAAGCGGGGCCTGACGGTTTGTCATCTCTTTATTGCAGTCACTGCCCGCCATTTGAAAATATACAGCGATTTTTCTGGTCAGCTGCGTCCAAACATAGATATCGAGACATTTTGAAAACAGCCTAGCACCACACCCAGAGAAGAAACTTAATCGTACAGAAAGAATTTTTAATAAGCACTAAACACTTCACCAGCCTCCGTAGCGGAATGGTCAGCGAAGCTGGCTGCAATTTGGAAGCCATAGATCCGGTTCCCAGTACAGCCACGACCTTGGTGGGAGGACTGTAATGGTGTGCACTCAGCCTCGTGAGACCATTGGAGGAGCTACATGACCGAGTAGTGGCGGCTCCAGGTCACGAGAACTGACAACGGCCGGGAGAGTGGAGAGCGGCGTACCGACGTCCGTCCATACAGCATCCAGTGACGCTACTGTCACGGGATGACACGGTAGTCGGACGGTACTGATAGGTCCACTAGGTCTGTAGACGGAGTTTACGTTACGTTTTACTCAATACCCCAATACTCTCTCTTATTAGCAATGCACAGCAGATCACCATGCAGAAGTGTTAATGCCACTAGTCTGAGTTACCATCTTGTGAAGTGAATGCAACTCTTGGCTGCCTATCTCATCGCTCGTGAAAGAGTTTGTTGGCGGACCTTCTCAGAGGTCGATTCCTGGAGCACCGTCTGTGGCCCCTTGGTTCTTGTAAGACATGTTCGTTCTTAATGGAGGTCTCATGGCCAGTAGTTCAGCGTAACGCTCCTGCAGTCTATGCCTTCTGCGGCTATAATCTGCCTCAGTACCCTTTAAGGAACTTTTATTATTGTACTATTTATTGCAATACCTTGTAATGCATACATTAAAGGTTATGTATGTGTAGTTAATGGTTCTGGTCGCCTTCTGGAATAAATCTAGGAGTGTAGTGTTCAGTGGATGTTAAGGGTTGTAGGGTTGTGTTACAAAGTTTACCATCATCTTACTTCACCCGTTTGGTGATCAGTTGCCTTTTTTTTTTTTAAATTAACCTTTGCTATTGTATATGCTGTTTTACAGTAGGTTTATAATTTTTTTATTTTTTTCCCGTTCCTGGCGCGTAAGGCCTTCAGCCGTGATTGTGGTCATTTGCCTTAAAATTCTAATTTGGTACTTGTATTTACGCGGTAAGCCTTTAAATCTTTATTTACTGCCATTCAAGGCGTCAGATGCCGTCTGCTGTGTTTGTGGCGACTTGCCTTTAATATTTCAGTAACTGTAATTTGTGTTAATCAATATACCTTTACGATGTACATTAACAGTTTACAAGAAATGGCATTAAAATGTTTTAAAAGTACATATAGAATTAATTTACTTTATTACTACTGTTATGAATGGCACGGAACACCATGGGAGAGTAAGAAACGGAAGTATTATAGAGGGTGTATCAAAGAGAACCATCCGATTTGGCACGTCTATATTTCTGCAACTAATAGATATATAAAATGAATTTTATTTTTTGACGGACAAGAAACTGAAGAATTTTTTTTTTCATACCTTTTCATAGGCGTGCAGCATGCCTCCCTTGAGATGCATAGCATATGTCAAAGCGTTATTAAAATTGTTCCCATACTGCACCGAGCATGTCTTGAGTTACAGCTTCCACAGCTGCTGTTATGCGATGTCTCAGTTCATTCATTCATTGTTGTTGGTAACGGAGGCACATAAACAGAGTCTTTCATAAACCCCACAAGAAATAATAACATACAGAATTTTAAACATGGCTGATTGGTTCAGTGACCGTTTATAAATTAACGTTGAACTGAATAAGCCATCGGTCACAATTTTTAGTCTTTTTTACCACGTTTCAACACTTCTGTGAGTGTCTTCATCACAAATTAAACATTTAAAGTGGCCTATATCATAAGTACAAATTTATGGGGAAAATTTTTTTTTGTAAAAGTGTAAGTACTGACTAACAGTACAAGAAAGAGACAGTACTTACATGTCACGTACAAAATAAATATGAAGCCAGAAACGCTGTAGTCACAATTTTTTTTAAAAAAGAATACATGAAGGGCGAGCCACTATGGGCTGCTCATACCCATACAGCCGCAGGTAGCAACAGACTGAGGCGCCCGCGTTAGCAAGTGCGGGCAATTGAACATTATACCAAGAGTGCCATCTAGTAGCCGCAAATATAAGTAGGCTGGTTAACATTTAAAATATAGACACCTGCATCTTAGAATGAACAGTATTTAGTACATGAACTCACAGGCAAAGTTTTATTTGACAACAGCAGACATGGTAACTTTTTGCTTATGTAAAAGCATAGAAATACAGTTTGAAGACTGAAACTGATTAACAGAACAAAAAGAAGCAGTACTTAAACATCACGTATAAAATAAATATTAAGTGAATAAGCTTTAGTCACAAATTTTAAAACTAAATGCATGGAAAGCAAGCCACTACGGGCTGCTCGCATATCTCACGATGGGCACAGTCTTATGAATCCTTTAATTTTATGAGTTGTTGGAGTAAAGTACTTTATTTCATAGCTACCTGGAAACTTATATAGCCTTTAATGTCTGTAGTCTCAGGTCACCGCAGTGACAACTACGTGTGGAAGAAGAAGTCACTGCTGAGCATCACTGTTTTGAAGACCATAACTCGGAAGCCAACTATTTCTGATGTGATTATTTCATTGGCAAAGAAAAACAAAACAGTGTTTAAAACAAGTCCAGTCAGTCGTCACTCACTACTAACATTTAATTGGGACGTCTGGACGCCTATGAATGACAATACTGAATCTGCAGGATCACAAAATTCAAGTCATCCGACCACTGGAGCACAGAGTCCGAGTGAGTCGACATAGCAGGAGACGAGGGCTCCACCTGGGACCGCAGGCTGCTCGTCAAGGGGCGCCGTGGCGAATCTCCGTGGTTGGTGCAGCGGTTCTAACTGCCAGCTCTGTTATTGGACGTCTACATAACTACAGCTTCCACAGAACGATACTTACTGTGTAACCTGCGGCCCTGTGATCAGTGGAAGCAGGTACTATTGTACCTGTGTGCCTCCGGTGACGACACAAACACCACCTGTGACAAAATGGTGTGCCACCAGTATCAGCTGTGTCTTTCGAAAATACCCTCAATAAATAAATAAACAAATAAATAAAATCTTGCAGTGAAAGCGAAGGAGAATTAAACAACCGGGTGAATGGAATAAACAGCTTAAATAGCGCCGAGCATGGATTGAGAGTAAATCGAGGAAAGTCGAAAGTAAAGAGAAGTCGTGAGAAACTCAATATCAGGATTGGTGATCACGAAGTAGATGAAGTTAAAGAAATAGTGCTTCCTAAGTGGCAAAATTAACCCATGAAGAACGGAGCTGGTTCAAAACTGGTTCAAATTGGCCTGAGCACTATGGGACTTAACATCTGCAGTCATCAGTCCACTAGAACTTAGAACTACTTAAACCTAACTAACCTAAGGACGTCTCATACATCCATGGCCAAGGCAGGATTCGAATCTGCGGCCGTAGCGCTCACCCGGTTCCAGACTGAAGCGCCTAGAACCGCTCGGCCACAACGGCCGGCTGGGACGAAGCAAGGAGGACATCAAGGCAGACCAGCAGTGGCAAAAAGGGCATTTCCGGAAAAGAGAGAATTCTACTACTGTCAAACAAAGGCCTTAATTTGGGGATGAAAATACTGAAATTTAGAAATTTGTGGTAAGGACTACGGGACCAAGCTGCTGAGGTCATAGGTCCCTAGGCTTACGTACTACTTAGGCTAACTTAAACTGACTTATACTAAGGACAACACACACACACACATATGTGCCCGACGGAGGACTCGAACCTCCGACGGGGGAAGCCGCGCGAACCGTGACAAGACGCCGTAGACCGCACGGCGAACATTCTGAGAATGTACGTTTGGAGAACAACGTTGTATGACTGCGCGAAAATCAACAGAAGAGACTCGATTATTTGAGTTATTGTATAACAGAAGTATGTTGAAAATTAGGTGTACTGATAAGGTAAGGAATGAGAAGTTTCTGCGCAGAATTAGCGACGAAAGGAATATATGAAAAACACTTACATAGAGAAGGGACAGGATGATAGAACATCTATTAAGTCACCAGGGAATAGCATCCACGGTACCAGAGGGAGCCGTAAACGCTAAAAACTGTAGAGGAGGACAGAAATTTGAATACACTCATCACATAATTGAGGACATAGGTAGCAAGTGCCACTCAAGATGAAGATGTTGGCACGAGAGAGGTTTTCGTGGCGGGTTGCATCAAAGCGTTCAGAAGACTGATGACTCAAAAAAAAAAAAAAAAAAAAAAAAAAAAAAAAAAAAAAAAAAAAAAAAAAAAAAAAAAAAACTCTTGCTGAGGTAGGGCCGTCGGCAGCGCCGGGGCTTCGGCTACCCGCCGGTCACACATGTATTGCAGGAAGATAATATCTGCCCAATACAGCAGTCGCAATAGAAGTTACGAGGGCTATTCGAAAAGTAAGGAACGATAGGTCGCGGAATGGAAACCACAGTGAAAATCAAAACTGTTTTATTTGCAACGGTTAGCTACAACTATCAGCTACTTATCTCCATAGTCGCCTATCCGACTTAGACGTTTGTCGTAGCGTTGTACCAACTTTCCAAAACCATCGTTACAGAAGTCAGCCGCCAGCGCTTTCCGCCAATCCTCTAGGCTGGCCTACAGCTCGTTGTCTGTGACAAAACATTGTCTTCATAGCTAGCGGTTCATGTGCGCAGAGATGAAACTCAGAGTGAGACAATTACGGGCTGTAATGTGGGTAATCAAACATTTCAAATTGAAAGCGATATAGGAGCATATTCATTGCCCCTGCAGAATGCAGCTGAGAATTGTCTTGAAGAAGAAACCGCACGACTGTTATGTAATGTTGGTTGCATAGCTACAGGCGAAATTTCACACCAGGCTCTCGTACTTAGCGTTAGACGCAATTGATCTAGGTTTCTTTATGTGCTCCCTGTGTGCTCAGAACTAAAAGGAACGACGTAATGAGATCGATGGGCGTACTAGAGACACTGCCCAACACACCTGTACAAAACTTCATCGGATTTTCACTGTGGTTTCCCTTTCACGACCAATCGTTCCTTACTTTCCGAATAACCCTCGTATTAACAAGACAATTAACTGCGAGATGAAAGCTACATTTAGTCTTGTGTCTGGCGCCTTACATGTACTCCGATCAGGAGCTGGCGAAGGGCACATCGTATGCTGCATATACGACAGTCATAATACACTGGTCGTCGTTTGTGCCAGAAGTACACCCAAAAAAACTCAAGATCGGAAGACATTTGAACATCTCCATCACCGTCTGTGCGCTCATAGATCTAATGGTTTGGAAAGGAGACGACCAGGATCTGAAGCTCCAGATTAGACGAGAAAACTGTATTCTGTGCACAAGTCTCTTTCCGTTTGCACACTGCTGCTAGTGTTGCAAGTGAATATTGCTGATACGAGTGTCTGGACACTGTTGCGAGAACGTAATTCGTGCATGGTACCCTGCTGGTGAAAGAGCCCATACTTGCTGCAAGTGGTAAGGATACAACTATTGCGAGAACAACAGGTGTATCCTTATTATTTGCAACATGTACTGACTCTCTGAACAGCAGGGTACCCTGCATGAGTTACGTAAATATAAAACTTAGGATTAGTACATATGTCGTCTCTACATTCCCAAATATACGTCTCGAGAAGCGACTATGAGGAGAAAATTCAACAAATTAGAGCCAATACAGACGCTTACCGACAATCATCCTTCCCATGCTTTATTAGCGAGTGGAATAGGATTGGAAGGCTCAGTTCGTGGTACAAAAAGTGCCCTCCACAACAAACTATTCTGTGGCTTGCGGAGTATGACGTACATGTTGATGTGCTGGAGTCTGTGTTAGCAAATATCTTTTACAATATACCTGTCATCCGTTTTTAATTAGTAAAGTATCTTTCAGGGTTTAGTATATGGGTCTACCAGTCCTCCTCTGGTATGGTATTGCTCTTTGGTACTGCCTGCCACCGTTAACAAAGGTTCCGTTGAAAACTTAATTCTTCTACAGTGCATAATTCAGCTTCTGATTTTGACATCCAATTTGCTTATGAAGTATAGACAGTACTTCCCAATACAGCAACTGCATCGGATACATAACACAGATTTCCACAAAGAGATAGTCTACAATAAGCCTGTCAAACAAAAATATCAGAATCTGAGTCCGCCTTGATGCAAAACACATTGTCATTCGTTTATTTCTTTATTTTCCCAAACTAGTTTTGGCGACAAATATCACCATCACCAGTGGGTTTTTTTATACTTATTTATTGTCTGTCACAGCATGTTTTTGAGAATTATTGTCGCTGTTTGCGACATATTTTTTGTGCGCTTTTTTTTGTTGTTGCTTTTTGTACTCAGCGAACATCATGTTATCTGAAAATTCTTTGGATGGTATGTAGCTGATTCTATACACATAAAAACAAAACTTTCGCACTTTGTTCATAATCAAGAATATATACTATCAAGAATATATATTGTCGCAAACAGCGACAATAATTCTCAAAAACATGCTATAACATACAATAAATAAGATTAAAAACCCACTGTTGTTGGTGATATTTGTTGCCAAAACTAGTTTGTGAATATAAAGAAATAAACGAATAACAAGGTGTTTTGCATCAAGGCAGACTCAATTTCTGATATTGTTGTTTTTCTATGCAAACACGGATCAAATGGAAGAGTTGCGAGATAAAATTATCGTAAGCTTGTCAGTTTTCTTTTGTAGCAGAATGTTGCTGTTTGGCACTACATTCCATCACTAACAAATAATTCTTTAGAAACTACAGTCTTTTGTGACGTACACACCGCATCCTCATCGTTAAATGCAATTTTCTTGCAAGAAATAGCCAATAACCCTGCAAATCAAACTAATTGGATGCATAACATTGATTTTCACATAGTTTGCAGGCAAATAATTAGCAACTGTAGGTGGACAGAGCATAGTTTATAATCTTTTTCTCGGCCCTGATTGTCTGGAAGGTATACGTCTACACAGGCCAAACTTCGTGTATCCTTATTATCCCAGTATACAAGTTGCAGAGTGGCAGCAGTTCTACATAAATGTTTTGTACTGGAAAGCTACCCATCCCAATTCAGTAACATCTAAATGTTTAACGGTACTGATCCAGGCACTCGAATAATTACAACATTCATTTTCTAACGTCAGTCATTTCCACTTTGTTGTATTTGTCTGTCTAAATAATTTACTACAGCAGTGTGCTACAGTTCTTCCTACCTTAGTATTGTCCACAGATTTAGCGCAATTTACAGAAGATGGCATTACAAACAACCACAATCAGCAGGTATGGACATCAGAAAATTTACTTTCAGCTGTTTCATCTCATCATCAACTGCGGCTCTCCCTCATCACGTGGGCCGGTATCGTAGATGATTGGTAAGATGGACCAAGTGTACCTGTAAACTGACTTACGGGGCAGGCATTCACGAACTTTCTGTAAAACGCCATTCCACATATTTTTGAAGAAACTCAACTTATCTGTCTCCAAAAATTTCAGTTCCTTTATGATGGTGTACGTATTCAGTTATACGGCGCACCGATACTTGGATTGAATATTTCTTGATTGATGAGTGGGTAGACATTGCCAACTGCCTAGCCTCCAACACCACCTGATTTACGAGGCACAGAACTAATGTTGTGTCTGCCGGGCTTTCGGAAGGGGTGAGAGGGAGAAAGTAAATGAAAGGAGGTTGGAAGCGCCTACTATGATTAGGGGGCCTCGAGAACTGTCGCACGATACGAGATGCACATATAGAAGTTTTAGGGAAAAACACGTAGAGAGAGTCTGAAAGTCTAACAGCTCTGAAAATGTGGTCCCAGTAATAATTTAACTTAACATAGCGCTACTACGTTTTTAAAAGCAGCCGATAAGCTGCGTTTAGTTACTGTAACGCTTAAGCAATGTTTGAAGCATTTACACTAATCAAACAACTGTCAGCTGTAGAAATCTAGAAGAATAAATAAATATAAATATTATGTAATTCTGATTTTATAGCTTACCCTGTAGGTGTCGAGAAGGAGTGTGAAATGTATCAATGCGGGAACCGTACCAAAACGCCGTTCATGTAATAGACGAAAGAATTCTATTACCTCGGGAGCATGGGCAAGGAGAAGGAACAGGAAAAAAATAAGGTGCGGACGAACACAGCCAAAGAGAGCATTTCTCAGCTAATACTGTCATTGTAAAACATGGTTTACTTTGAGAAAAGAATTTATGAGGATATACGCACGGAGAACAGACATCAGAGAAACCTAAAGCTATAAAATAAGAGAATCAAAACGTTGAATGTGTAGAGGTATGCTGATCGTCAACTGTATTGAGAGAAACGAGGACGTTCTCCACAAAATCTGAAAGAAAAGAAATATATGGAAATGCTGTCTAGAAGAGACAGCATAATAGGTCATGTATTACGGCATCAGGGTCCTTTCGAGATAGCGGAAAGAGCCACTGAGGGCAAACATTGTACAGGACGACAAACAAAAGGCACAATGCTTTGGGTGTTTAAATGCTAGTCTAACAAAAATCGTATCGGTCCACATCAGAGCTGCGGAACGTTGATGACAATTTCTGTAATTTTATACACATGGAGGTGACGTAAGTAGACCAATCAAAGGCTGATTATTTGTTACATTAGGCCATCTAAGAAACAGTTACGACACCCAATTGTTTGTAAAGACGATGAAGTTCTCTTTGCAAATGTTAAGTTCTTATACCAGACTTACATGCCTCGAAGAAAGATAGCGTTTTGCACAAAATCGTAGACACGAAAAACCCATATAAGTAAAATCTTTCAATAACTACTCTTTCACCTATACAACAGTCAATGATCGCATACTAAATACTGTATATTTGCTTGTAAATAATGATTAACGTAACAGTCGATTGTAGATATTTATTCATTTCAAGTGACACTTGTTTTGGGGTTCAGTTTCGTTAAGTTGGCTTAAATGAGGCCCAAAAGTGACATTAAAACTACTGATGGACAGAAACGCCATTATCTTCTCTGGTGTTCCCGCTTAAAACCTATATGTAATAAAATTTTATTGTAGGTTTCTTCTTCACATAAACTGTCTGCTGATTGACCAAACAACAAAAAAGCAACGTGAAGTAAGTTTTCGATCGAATAACATACGTTCCAGTTTTTCAATGGAACTGTTCCGTTCCTTAATAATCGGGTTATTTGAAAATAATTTTCGAAGAGGGGTGCACAGTGTATAACAGAACTGGTACACAGGAAGAGAAACCCTCAAATTAAAATTCTTTAGTCGTAATTCAGACGTTTTACTTGCCTAAAACAATCGCGGCAAATACTCGAATGGTTCCTTGAGCAAGATCCTGGTTGAATCTTTCTGGCGTATTTTTGAGCTGTGCTATTGTTTCGTTGACGTCAGGCCAGGCTTTACTTTAAGCGCTCTTCAGGAACCACGAAAAACGTAAATCAAGAGCCAGATACAGCACAACTAAGCAACTGGCATACTCGAAAATACAGGATGTTTGGAAATACCCGTTACAGACTTCTAGGAGTTGTAGAAGGGAGTGAACACATAATAATTCGAACAGGAACCCGTGTCCGGGAATATACGTTTTCCGTTCTACGATGGTTTCAGTTCAGATGTTTAACTCATCTACTTCTGCTTGAGGAATTGAATTAGGCGTGACGCAGGTAATAGTTCGAAAGAAAACATAACGAAACATCGATTTATCACTTAAGCACAACTGTTTGTATTAACACTTAAACATTACGTGTTTACTTTACTTCATCACGAAAAAGAACACAGCGTATTACATGTACCGTACAATACTGATGCATTACAGCAGAGCTGATGGATTACAACAGCGGCTCGATGTGGCTACCACCAACGTTGTTCCAAACATTGTGCCTACGAAACATGCATTGGTACACACCTGCTGCCTCTTCCATTTGTAGTGCAGCGGCCAGAACTCGTGGCAGCATATCTTCCATCTCTACAGGAGTCTTGCAGCAGGGTAGACGTTAAGTGACATCAGGTGACCGTCTGATGTAGTACACGTCACCCCACCCACCCTATAGCATACCAGAACAAGCTATTCTGGGTAGCTCAGTTGGTAGAGCACTTGCCCGCGAAAGGCAAACGTCCCGAGCTCGAGTCTCGGTCCGTCACATAGTTTTATTCCGGCAGGAAGTTTCAATTCTGAAACTTTTCTCTCTCCGTCAGCAGTCGTGGACGCGTTACACATTTGCGTTGAAACCGTCTACCGTTTCCGTTCATGGATTCCTATTTAGCATATTATTTACTCACTCCTCTCTACAATTCGTAGAAGTTTGTAACGGGAATTTCTGAACAGGTCACCCTATTCGACTGAAATTGTCAATAAACCAGTTTAGAAATGGTAAATTACAGTCTGTTCACGTTCTTGAGTAAACTACAAAAGAAACAATTATTTATACCGGAACACTTTTGTATTGTGCATACATTATTTGATACTAAATCAGCATTTGTGTTTTAGGTACAGGAGCACACATTGTAACTAACATGTCGTGTTACATCTAGCTTTCTATTTCAAGAGGAGGGAATATTATCTACATTTATCACAAATTCAGGCTATTTTAACTATGTTAGTGAATATGTCATAAAAAGTTTTAGGAAAATCGTAAGCTTTACCAAAGGTTTTCCTGTTGTCTTAAATAAATTCCTAATTACTAATACTTTTAGTTCAATAGAATAAAAGGAACACTGGCTCTTCGTTGCGAATGCTTCGCCAGTTAACTGCTAGGATTTTAATACTCTGCCTGTGGAAGCCGTTACTTTAGATCTTACACTGATACTTCAGGTCCTCCTGCAGTTGTTATTATCTGGAGTGGATGGAGAGTCGATTAATCTAACAAACACTTGTGTGTACCACACACATATACAGGTACTTGGGTAGCAGACGCTGATGTGTAGTGCACATCTAGCCCATTTAGGGAGACTCTATAGTGCTCAACTATGTGGCGCAAGTCCAAGTAGACGCAGACTAGCTCGTCATAGAACCTTCGAGGTCTCTAGTTCAGTCCTTTCACTCATAACCACGAGGTCACAATCAGTTCTGGGGACGAAAATGCTGCGAATTGTGAGCTTCGTCGAAATTCCGAGAGCTAGGCTCCGCTTCTTAACCTTCCTGACAGTCGTAGGAATGACCCTAGTGCGACCTCGGAGGCCAGGAGAAAGGTATTGCTTGTTACAACGTGCACCACAATCTGCAGTTGGCTGCACTCTGTTCCCTCAACGGCTGTTTCATATTACTGAATGAGGCCCCCAAGCATACACACTGAGTGCAGTTGGTGTTCCTTCCCGTCTTTGGTTGCCATTTCCCTAAGGGCTGCCATTATTCGCCGCACGTTTGAACTGGTGTTTATTAACAGACTTCTCAACATTTTGAGTGTCTCCTCTTGACCCAGGACGCAACAACTTTCCAAACAGTTGAATTCAGTTTCATTTGCTCAGTTTCAGCACCTCAAACCTATAGGGTAGGGCGGATCGCTATGACACCCTAAGTCATCCCTGTCACCTGACTACTCCGTACAGGACGCCTAGACCTACTATTGACATGTCACTCGCCGTCAAGTGGACCGAACGTCAGACATCGTACTTACCGCAGAGGAGGTAGGATCCACAGGGGAGGAGAGTACTGGAGGTGCCTTTCTTAAGTACCTCTGATACGCGACTCCCAACACACTGACTCTCAGCAGCTGTCAATCTTCTGACAGCAGTCAGGGCGAATTGCAGCGGCTTACGAGCGTGTTCGAGAACAGTATTCACCGTCGGGGTGCGTTGTTTTACATGACAGTGAACCAATAACTTTAACCAAAGCCTGTTAATTATCATTTAATATGTTAAGCTAAAAATATTACTAATTACCTTTAAGAACAACTAGGACACAAAATGAGATTTCTATTAAGACAATAGAAACACCTGCTGTAAAAATTACTGGTTTCCTAAAACTTTTTGTGGTTGTATTCGCTAACAAACTCGAAAATAACGAAAATTTACTATAAATGTAGATAACACATCCGCCTCTTGAAAAGGAAAACTAAATGCAACATGTTATATTAGTTATAAAATGTACACAGCAACACTGCCCCTCAAAAGCAGTGAAGCTCACATAATACCATGTACAAAAACGTGGTTAAAAACGTGAAGTTTATAGCGGTGAGATTCTGGGCGGTGGTAACCGATAGTATAGGGAAACGGAGGTAGCATGTTTGTCGCAGTAGACAAGACCCTCAAATGCACAAAGACATAAATTAAAGCTGCAGGGGAGATTATTTCGACAAGACTCAGTATCACGGGTGCTCTAAAATTGTAAGCCGATCCTTCTGTGAGCTATCAGGCTCGCCTACTAATGTAACCGAAGACTCGAGAGAAAAACTCAGTTCGTTAATACTTCCCCTATTAAATGTTATCGTTGGTGGATAATTTAATCACCCAACTACCAATTGCGGAAATTACAGTTTCGTTTCTGGTGGTCGTGACAAGACATCGTGCGAAACATTACTAAATGGCTTCTCTGAAGACTACCTACAGTAGAGGGTTTGGAACACAGTCATGTTGGAAAACTATTAGATCTCATTGTAAAAAATACATCTGATCTTTTTGAGGATGTCCACATTAAAACTGATATCAGTGACCATGACGCGGTTGTGGCAACAATGGTTGCCAAAGTACGAATGACAACTAAAACAGGTAGAAGAATATACAGAATCTCCCCTAAGAGTCATCAGGAGCATTTTCTCTTGTTTTTCAGCAGATATTTGTAATTTAGTATTTGAATTGTGTAGCTGGAGTCAGCCGAAAGAAATGGTGCTCATGACGTCTTTCATGCTGTTCAGTGTCGACAGAAGGCGTCGGTCTGTTTGCCGCCACAAGCAAAATGATTTTTAAAGCGGAATTTAACGTGCACATTCGATGAAACGGTCCCAGCTTAGTCTAGTTAGATATTCAATCTATCGATGTGTGCCAACAGGGACCATAAAACACGAAGAGTACCCAGTATTCCACTGAGGCACTGCTGGTGTGTTGTTTATTCTTATTGTTTCACTGTACCTGTTTATACGTGTCGATAAAACGAATATCGAACTAGACTAGTTTAGAAGCTCTCTATCGAATGGGCACGTACATTTCTGATTTAAAAATAATTTTGTTTGTGTTGGTAAACAAACCGCCGCCTTCTGTTGTCACTGGGCGTCGGATGAAAGACATGATGGGCACAGTTTGCTTGGGCTGACTCCCGCTACACAATGCAAAAATGAAATTGCAGATGTCTGACGAAACACCAGAGGAAAATTGTCTGACGAAGCGTAGGAGAGAAATCCGAAGTATGTTCAGTAAACTGGTTAAGAATGTAATAAAGTAATATCTCAATAATGAACTTGAAACTTTTAGCATGCGGCAGGACCATGTAAAGAAGATATTGCTCAAGTTTAAAAGAATAGTTGACCATGCGTTGGACAGGTATGTACCTAGTAGAACGATTCATAATGGTAGGGATCCTCCATGGTATATAGTCACTGTAATGAAACTTCTAATGAACCAGAGACTACTGTGTAATAGGTGTAAAATAAAGCTTAGGAGTATCGATAGAGACATACCGAATGAAACACGTTTGGCCGTCAAGAGAGTAACGCGTGAAGTCTTCAACGACTAGCGTAGTAGAATTTTGTCAAATTAGCTTTCAGAAATCCCAAAGAAATTCTGGTCGTATGTAAAGGCTGCTGGTGATAGTGTCCAGTCACTCGCGGATGACACAGGATGCTTAATTCCGTTCTTACATGTTCCTTTACAAGGGTAAACCAAGGAGAATTGCGCCAGTTCGGTCCTCATAATACTGGAAATATGCATGAAAAAAGTATTAGCCCCCCTGGTACTGATAAACAGCTGAAATCGTTAAAATTAAACAAATCTTAAAGGCTCGATGGAATCAGTATCAGATTCTATACTGTAGTAGCGTCTCGGTTAGCCCCTCAGTTAACTATATAGTAGGTCTCTCGAACAAAAACCCGTACCTAGCAGCTGAAAGAAAGCACAGGTCACACCCGTTTACAAGAAGGAGAGTAGAAGTAATTCGCAAAACTACTGACCGATATCCATAACAGTCACTTTTTACAGAACCTCAGAGTATATTATAAGCTTAAACATGGTAACGTATCTCAGACAGATGACCTCCTCAATGCCAAACAGCATGGACTTCGTAAACATAGATTATGCGCAACTCAAGTCGCACTATTCTCGCATGTCATCCTGAAAGGCAGTCAGGTAGATGCAATACTTCCCTACTACTGAAAATCAGTCACCTCAGTACCACTCCTATGCTTATTACCAAAAGTCAGATGGTGTGGGCATCAAGCGAAATTTGTGAAGAGGTTGAAGATTTCTTGATAGGGCGGGCGCAGCATGTTTTCTTGGGTAGAGAGTCGTCGATGGAAGTAGTAGTAATTTCGGTGTGTACCCTAAGGAACTACGTTCGAGCCCTTGCTCTTCGTATTGTATATTAATTACCTTGTGGAAAATATTGCTAGTAGCCTCGCTGATGATGCAGTTATTTAGAATAAAGTACATTCCGAACGAAGCTGCATAAATATTCAGTCATAGTAAAATTAGAAGAGGAATTTATGCCGTAAATGACAATATATTTAAGAAATTAACATGAAAGGAATCCAACAGAGACCTTTCAACATAGTGTTCTATAAACATAACATCAGCGAGTCGCCGATGGAAACAACAAGTTCATAAAAATACCAGGATGTAGCATTTAGTAAGGACACGAAATGGAACCATCACATTGGCCCAGTCGTCGGTAAAGCAGGTAGCAGACGCCGGTTTATTACTAGGGCACTAAGGATATGGAATTAGTAGACAAAGGAGATTGCTTATAGATCTCCTATGCGACCGCTGCCGACTAAAAGGGGATATTGAATATATGCAAGGAAGACCAGCACGAATGGTCACAGGTTTGTTTGATCCTTGAGAAAGTGTCACAGAAATGCTGAAGAAACTGAACAGGTTCTAGTAAATACATGTAAACTATCAAGAGAAAGCCTACATACAAAGTTTCAAGAGATAACTTCAGGTGATGACTCCCCCTACACATCGCTGCCATAGAGATCGTGAGGACAAGATTAGATTAATTATAGCACTCCGTACATGAATGGAATGGGAAGGAATCGTAATAAGTGGGACAGTGGGAACTACCCTCTCCCGTGCACAGTGTTTTCTAAGTGTAGATGTAGATGCAATTACTGTAAAATGACTGGATATAGGGCTGAGGTGTGTAAAAAGAAGCACAAACGACAAAAGAATCAGATACTCAAACATACTGCACTGATTTATATTAAAGAAGTCATGTAATGTTCGTAACGAATGTGCTCAATTTCAAAAGCTTCCACATACAAAACGCCACGTGACTGCCACATTTTCTCAAGAGAAAATCATTATCTCTACCCCTTCAAGTTAACATAGTGCCAATCAATATTCGAACAGACACTGGATTGTCAATTTCTGTCTGAACCTACAAGCGTACCTACAAGCGTTAGAACCTACATTGTTAACATACTTCAAAAATTAGCTATTTTGTTGTTCTGAGAGGTGGCAGAAGCCCCCTCTCATATTTTTATCTTACTCTGAGGAATCTGATTTTCCTCTCTAATTGCATGCAGTGAAAAGTTGCTATTCCTTCACATGCGGACTTCCCACGCAGCGTCTCTCGTCACCCGGGTGGTCCGGTGACAGGCGGACTCTGCTGATCTTCAAAGGGTTAAGCCGACGGGTGTGAGGGAGTCGAGTGAATGCTTTCCAGACGCCGACATTGTCATAATAGCGGCGGAGACACGCCTGCAGGGGCCTGAAGGAGTGGCTGGGCTAGAGGTTCCGTTACTTTACAGAAACTTAGCGAAAACACTTTCTGGCAGGCTACCAGCGAGGCGTGGGAATGACTTGTGTACCCAGGCAGTCTTGGCGGGCAAATTCCCGTGACTTCTGCAAAATTGTAACTGTGATTGGCTTGCTCAGGGCATAGCTCCATGACATAGCAAAATCGGCACAGAATCTCCATTGGTGGAATGGTAGTGCTTCGGCATTAGAGTAGAATTTTCCGCCGGTTTTCGAGTTGCTGATTGGAACGTTTAACCACGGTCACTGTCGTGGGGGTGGGAATGCTCTGTGTTTGGTTTGTACGGGTGCTCTTGTGGTAGTTGGCTCTCGCCTTTCGGTCAAAGTAGGTTACAAGACTGAGCTCCTGCTGCTTTGACAGCCTGCCTTATGTTGGCTGTCTAATATAATTTTATTTAATTGTAACTGCTTGACAAAGTTGCTGAAGTTTCGACTTAAACGTAACTTTCCGAGTACAGTTGGCAATTGAGCATTCAGCGTACAAGCGGCATATGTTGTCTGTCTTGAGCAGTTTTGGCTAAAGTTGACTGTATCGGAGTTTCTGTGTGACTTCACTTGTTAAAATCAATCACTGTACCATCAGTGATTGTGTGGCGAGCCTTCTTCGTCTCCCTCAGAGGCGCATTTGTATTGCTAGGAAGTCTTTAGTCTGTAACAACCAGACCAGGATAATCTGTTTCGGGCTATACTCGCGACATTATCATCACCACGACGGACGTCGAAGCAACCAGCCATCGCCTCCGGTACGCCAGATCGTGTTCTTGCAGTTAAGAAGACAGTTTGGTAATGTATGTCCACAGCACCGGCAGATAGGGATTTTCCTAGGTGATAATCAGAGCTCAGCAGAGCGCGGCTGTTCATCTTTTTCTAACTTTGTTCTGTCTTGGGTGTTCATTGTCTGAGTTCTCACTACTGTAGCAGCAGTTAATGTTGGGTTGGCTGTGTGTTTCTCTTAAGATTTGAGTTGCAAGGAATTGGCTCCACATACCACTTCGTCATAAATGTCATAATCTAGTTTAGGGACAACTTCAACTTCACAGCATTTATTTGAGCATCCGATTTGAGCCAATTCGATGTATTGTAAATGTTTCATGTGTTTTGTTTATTATTTTGATTTTAGTCATAATAAATCATGTTGTTATTTTGGACAGAACTTTCATTCTGTTAATCGGTAGAGTAACCCCTTCATTTCTCATTACGTTAATGAAACTTTCCTTTATTTAACTTATTTATCAAATTAAATTATTGCAAGTGCCAAACTCTTTTCTACTCCACTTGCAGGGTCGATTACAGTCAGTTCGCGTTTCTTTTTAATCCATGTGCAACAGCAAAAGTTGGAGTTAGAATAGCGAGGGCTTGGAGCATCATTTATATATGAAGATTCTAGCCCCGGCACTTCGCATAAAATGGCGACCCTTAGCCTCGGATCTTTCTTGTGAATCACTAATAAGCAAACAGTATTCTTAGTAGGAACATTCAAATTTTTTCTCTATTTTTTTAATGATTAATACCGAAGTTCTTTTTCCTGTATCCGCTATTAGTTTTAAGTAGCGGTGCATGATTATAGTTTTTGGTTTCAGCGTGTATATTTTTTGTTTGTTTATTGTTTTATATGTTTCTTTGATGTGGTTTCCGTACCACATCACACTTTATCGGGTTTGTGTGCTGTTTCTGTACCACAACAAATCGTGTATGTCATTACAGCGTTGGAACGGCGTTGTTGAAATGTTATGTCTATGTGGAAGAATGTAGGAAGAAGATTATTTTTATTGTGCATTTTAAGTAAATTTGTTTTTCATGAATGATCACGAGAAGTAAGGCACGACTTTTATCGAGTGAAGTTAAAACAAAAGAGGATAACATAATGGATAAGGGGCAGTTTACTGATGGGGATAGGTTCGGAGATGAGATGGGCACATTTTTAGCAGGACAGGGGGCAGGTTCATTGATGAGGGGGTGATTTGGACGCGATCTTAGAGTAACGTCGCGGCTGTGATTATGATAATGACCTAGAGGATGAAACAGAGACAGGCACACAGGTCGAGACGGTAGCAGAAGTTTATAGTGAACCGAACGAGAGCAGGCAGAGGCCAACTCGGTCACGTCAGAGCTCTAGCATCCAGGTGTCCGGAGTCACATCACCCATGTGTGACGAGGATCAAAAAGATTACATTAACCCAACACTGAGCTTCCTACGATCAATGAAAGAAGAAGCTGACGAACAACGTAAGAAGGATAAGGAAGAAGCTGACGAACAGCGTAAGAAGGACACTCCGGCAATAATTTCGCATATAGGGGAAATGCGTGGGGAATTACTAACAATAAAGAAAGAATGTGGAGAAGCAAAACAAATGTCAATGGTAGCACAAAAAGTAGCAGGCCTAGCCAAAACGACAGCAACAGGGGCCATAAAAATCGCAAAACTAACTTCTCAACTCGCATGGCGCTTGCGACGTGCGACACAAACCCACTCAAAATCCCTAGCGTTCTTAAAAACCCAAGGTAATATCACGGTTACGAACATCACGAAACGAATGAAAGAAGTAGAGAGTCGAATAGCAAAACTAGAGCGAAACGGGCACACGAGCACTGCGCGTTCGGATACCAAAGATGCAGTACACAGAATTGTGTCTCCGAGGAAAAGCCCGCCGTGCTCTAGCCCAGTGACAGAGTGCGGAATTAACAATGCATACGCAGAAACAGCGAGTAATAGCTCCAATAATTGCAGCCCACTTAGAAGAGTGAATGCTGAATGCCACTTCCACAGTGATACAGAGGTAGCACATCACAGTTATCAGAAAGATAGATCAGGACACTCAGCAGACGTGCAAGTATCGGAAACGACTGACAAAACTAGTGCGAGGATCGGACAGGATTTTGATCACAATCACTTCCTGTCGATACTAAAATTCCAAAAGTTCAGATATAATGGAGGGTCGATGCATCCCAAGAGCTGGGTGATGCAGTTTACAAATTCATTACCGTCATCGTGGCCAACCCTGGCAAAATTAGAATTCATTTGTGGACACATCGAAGGCCAAGCCGCAGAAAAGATGCGGGGTGTGGCAGCGACGTGTCAGACTTATCAGGACTTTGTTGATGCGTTCCTGCGGATCTACTGGTCAAAGGAAACGCAAGACAGGATTAATGAGGAAATAATATTTTGTCCTGAACTGGAAGTGTCTGGGCAAAGTAGCGCAACCAAATTGTTTGATGATTTACTCAAGAAGAATAAATTTTTAGATAGTCCGTATAGCAAGGGAGAAATCATCAAATTTTGTTCTTCCAAATTACCAGTTAGGTACCAACAGACACTTGTCGGGAAGTGTGGATCTGACATAGAAGCATTAAAGAGTCCATTGCGTGAACTCGAAGTTGTCTTTGACAAACAAGACGCAGAGGACAGGTAGAAGGGGCAGAGTAACAAATACCAACGACCAGAAAGGGAGGACGACAACAGATGGCATAATCGCACTGGTCATTTACCAAACCAGGGTCACGAAAATCAAGATTACGCTAACCACGGTTTTGGAAACCAGAACGTCAGGGAACAGGGTCACGCTAGACAAAGAAGCGGGGACAGGAGGAATAACGAACGGCAAAGCAACCGTAACCGGAGAGAGCGAAATTAAGGACAACAGGAGAACCAGGAGATTGAAATTAGACCTGCAAATGCTAATACACGTCAGAGGAGGGGGAATCTAACAAGGGATTGGCTTTAGTCTATAGTACTCCACCACATCTCTCACACAAAGAAGTTCGTGGAATAATAGTAGTTTAAGTGGTGTACATAGTAGAATGGGCAAATACATGAACCTTGCTACAGGTAACAATGATACTTTCGTTAATAGATTAAGATTGTTAAAGTATTAACACGCTGCGTTGTCTTGTAAAAAGAATTTACTGCTGCTAGCCTTTTTTTGTTTATGTTCGCGACTTCCAATGTCGATGGAGTAGGAGACACTACCTTTCCACGAGCAATGTTTTTGTCCTTTCCTGTCTGGTGTCCATGTTGAGGGGTAATGATGAGTGAAGAGATGTCGCACACACGAGCGCATACAATAACGTGCTCTTAGAAGCGCACTGAGAAGTCGTGATACGCTCCATAGCGGCCACAGCCAGTTCGTGAGACGTTCATACCAATGCTTGAGGCATGCGTCAGTGCACTGCAAGATTGTGGTATATTGCGTGATTTCGAGGATGAACATGGGCAGTATAGTTTTTACAGTGATGCGCCAGCATCGTTGTCTTGCAAGTCGGGGTGAACCTGTGAGCGTTTGACTCCAATGGTGCCCTAGACGGTAGAAATGCGGGCATAAAGCCTACCATACTAATGTGCTGATTGGCGATTTAGCGTGCTGCTCGTGACAGTCACAGATGAATAACCAAGCAATTCTACTTGGAGATTCGTGACATACTGTGTAGCTGGCGTGTAGTGGGCGACTGAATCCTCAACAGGAACCAGTCCTGTCTTGGTCATATTACATTGCCTCTGGAAAGGTGCCCTTTGATCGCTAAAAAACAGCATCACATAGAAAAAGAAGTTGCACCTGTACATTTATTGTCTTGTATAGCCATGGCTAACCCTGTCTCTGGAGTTTCAGAGAGGCGTAGTGAGAACTCGGAGGCCGTGTCGTACGGCACGCACATCACTGTCGTCAATAGCGGCGAGCAGCGAGACATCTCAGCGCAACAGGAGTTATGTAAGAGTGTTGTATAAGGTAAAAAAAAAAGAGAGATAGAGAGTACCCTATTCTAGGATAAGTTAAACTTTAGGATTTAAGAATAACTAGATCCTTAATATTGTGGGGGTTTTCTACCACAAGTGTTTGGCGCGCGCCTGTTGGGATGCTATTTTTCAGGTCACCAAACCACAGACCCAAGATGGAGGGACGACGGACGAGCGAAAGTAGAATAGTTGCATGTTCTTTATAGCTCAGTAAGACTTCAACCTGCATAATAACATAATTTATTCAAAAGACATAGAATGTAAATCGTTGGCAAATGGTAGTTAATTCTTGAGCATGTCTACTGTCGATCTATATAATTAATAGTAATATTAGTGCAGGCGTCACACACCATGTACAGTAGTGAGATCGGTCTCTACACAAATATCAAGATAGATTATTTCCATGTCTAGATTAGATATGCCAAGGTTTTCTTATAATGATAGCCATAGATTGATAACTATAAAATTAAAATAAGAGTTTCTGAAATGACAGACCATCAATATATCGTTATGTAAATTTATTATAGCATAGAAGGTCATGGGAAAAAGTTAGGCATAAGATTTTTGTCAGAACTGTGCAGATGACGGGAATCGTGGCAATGCGGAGGCCGGCCGGAGCAAAAAAACAAGATGTCATCGGCTATCTGCAAGAAGGGGAGCATCAGCACGCCACCTGATGAGAAGGGTGCGGCAGCGTCCGGTCCTACAAGCTGACAGTCACTGGGCCGTATACCTGAGGGATCAGGCGGCAGACAGCCCTCGCCGGGCCACAAGCGAAAGTGTGGCTGGCCGCTGACACTGACACGCGACCAGCACGCAACATCCAGCTAGCTCTCCGGACGCGGCAGCCGTTTGGAGGGATTCCCTGCGGCAGACCACGCTGTCGTGAGTACACGAAGATCACATAAGGTGCCAGAACCTGCACCTCATGTGCCTCAGGACAGAAAGGGACGCAATATAATCACCTATTTGAGTTTTTACAACTCACTAGCATTGGCCGATCTGCATACACAAATCAGTATCGTGCCACAAACTCTAACAAATGAATTGCCTCATTTCTAACTTCTCCCCTCACTTAGAGAGCAGTTGTAGCATTCGTCGCTCCTTGTTCGATCCTGTCTGGATGACCTCACACACTTGTGGAGTCACTCCACGTGCAATCATCCCTCGTCGAACTGCAATATTGGGAAACGTAAAGTACTGTCCAGGGAGAGAAGAGACCTGGACTAGTGATGTATCCCAACTACTAGACCTCAGAGACAATTAATCGACGTGAGGAGAGCCTATCACTATGTCTTCCTACCGTACTGCCGTGATCACGTGGGTCTTGCTTCAATCTCAACAGAGTACTGCAGATGCTCCAGCACACCCCATTGCTGTTGCAACAATGTAGCAACAACAGCCGACGTTTAGCCCTATGTGATGTCAGTACTGTGGCCCCATCCCAAAAGCCGCCCTCCGATGCACAGGAACCACGTGCATCAATGCATATGACTCAACATACCAACCCCCTCAGAGAAACTAACGAATTTGTGAAGTGCTTCGAATATTTCTAACAATGTGATTTAGTGCCTTATTCTCAGCACAGTCGCGAACATTGTGCAATGTGCAAGCACAACTTGACACCCTATGAACGTAGTTTTTTTTCTTAAATTTCTTTCTCTAGTGTTGTTTTTGTAATGTATGTTATACCTTGTATGTGTTTGTGAATTTTCACTGTAATTATTATGTAAGTGATAGAGTAGGGCGCACAAATTACAAATTACTGTAATGTTCTCTACACCATGTTTTTTTTTGTATTCTGAATTTTTTGTTGTGTGTATGCAAACAGTGTGCCTGAAGTCCCCATAAATTGTAGCAGATACCACCACTGTCATTGTGAATGGCCCATCAGTTCAGGGAACATTTTGTAAAGGTTATTCTTGCTGCAGGGAGACAGAATGAATCGGAGGTTGTAATTAGATTCTGAAAGCTCACAAAGAGATTGTTAACTTAAATATTATCATGTGTGATTGAGTTCAGGTTAGTTTAATGATTGAAATTGTTGTAATATCTTGGGCATTTAACTGCGGAGCACTCCAACTCTGATTGTGAAGAATAAATTGCTCCATATTTAAAGCATGAATGTATGTGTGAATTGGTGTTTGGAAGGGGCTCCATGGGTATGGATGTGTGATGCGAATGTTAGAGTTCCATATTAAGAAGGTGAAATTGGCTTCATCATAAATAATCGTCCCTCTATGAGCTGCATTTTTCAGTTGCAGTGATTTTTTTTATAGAGTGCGGCATGTGGAGTCAGTTTGCAAGATTGTTCTTGGGCGATTGACTCACTATCTTGCTCCTAAGTGAGCCAACCGCTCACCAATTACAATCTAAAATTGCGTAGGGTCTATCTCTATTTGCATGCAGTGAAAAGTTGCTATTCCTTCATATGCGGACTTCTCATGCAGCGTCTCTCGTCACCCGGGTGGTCTGGTGACAGGCGGGCACTGCTGATCTTGAAAGGGTTAAGCCGACGGGTGTGAGGGAGTCAAATGAATGATATCCAGTTGACGACACTGTTATAATAGTGGCGTAGTGGCTGAGACATGCCCGCAGGTGCCTGAAGGAGCGGCTGGGCTAGAGGTTCCGTTACTTCGCAGAAACTTAGCGAAAACACTTTCTGGCGGACTACCAGCGAGGCGTGGGAATGACTTGTGTACCCAGGCAGTCTTGGCGGGCAAATTCCCGCGTCTTCTGCAAAATCGTAACTGTGATTGGATTGCTCAGGGAATAGCTCCGTGACGTAGCAAAATTGGCGCAGAAATTGGCGCCAAGAATCTCCATTGGTGGAATGGTAGTGCTTCGGCAATAGAGTGGAATTTTCCGTCGGCTTTCGAGTAGCTGATTGGAACGTTTAACCACGGCCACTATCGTGGGGGCGGGAATGTTCTGTGTTTGGTTTGTTTGGGTGCTCTTGTGGTAGTCGGCTCTCGCCTTTTGGTCGGAGTAGGTTACAAGACTGAGCTCCTGCTGCTCTGACAGCCTGCCTTCTGTTGGCTGTCTAATATACTCTTAATTGTAACTGTTTGAGGAAGTTGCTGAAGTTTCGACTTCAATGTAACTTTCTGAGTACAGTTGGCAATTGAGCATTCTGCATACAAGCGGCCTATGTTGTCTGTCTTGAGCAGTTTTGGCTAAAGTTGACTGTTCAGAGTTTCTGTGTGACTTCACTTGTTAAAATCAATCACCGTACCGTCAGTGATTGTGTGGCGAGCCCTCTTCGTCTCCCTCAGAGGAGCATTTGTATTGCTAGGAAGTCTTTAGTCTGGAACAACCAGACCAGGATAGTTTGTTTCGGGCTATACTCGCGACATTATCATCACCACGACGGGACGTCGAAGCAACCAGCCATCGCCTCCGGTACGCCAGATCGTGTTCTTGCAGTTTAGAAGACAGTTTGGTAGTGTATGTCCGCAGCACCGGCAGATAGGGATTTTCCTAGGTGATAATCAGAGCTCAGCAGAGCGCGGCTGTTCGTCTTTTTCTAACTTTGTTCTGTCTTGGGTGTTCATTGTCTGAGTTCTCACTACTGTAGCAGCAATTAATGTTGGGTTGGCTGTGTGTTTCTCTTAAGATTTGAGTTGCAAGGAATTGGCTCCACATACCACTTCGTCATACATGTCACAATCTATTTTTGGGACAACTTCACCTTCACAGCATTTATTTGAGTATCCAATTTGAGCCAATTCGATGTATTGTAAATGTTTCATGTGTTTTGTTTACTATTTTGATTTTAGTCATAATAAATCATGTTGTTATTTTGGACAGAACTTTCATTCTGTTAATCGGTAGAGCAACCCTTTCATTTCTCACTACGTTAATGAAACTTTACGTTATTTAACTTATTTATCAAATTAAATTATTGCAAGTGCCAAACTCTTTTCTACTCCACTTGCAGGGTCGATTACAGTCAGTTCACGTTTCTTTTTAATCCATGTGCAACAGCAAAAGTCGGAGTTAGAATAGGGGGGGGGGGGGGCTTAGAGCATTATTTGCATATGAAGATTCTAGAAGAATTTAGTGTTAAATACACTGCTAGCCCTGGCACCTCGCAGCTGCAATGAGGAGATTCCAGTAAAAGGACAACATTCTTCAGGGAAGTTACGTATAATCAGTTTACGAATCATGCCACATTCGTTTTTCTTTAAAAGTCACTTCGGGTTTACTGCCGCTTATTAAAATCAATTACATTCAATATTTCGGCGATCCGACTGTTCGCACATCTTCAGGAGAACGCTGCTGCTGCTGCTGAATCCCGCTGAGAACTGAACATTCGTTGTTATAAATGAAAGCAGCTAATTTACGATGAGCGGATGTTTCCAATGTTTTGAGCTTCACTGATCATTAAGGATCGAATCAAATTCAAAGTGATATTCGTAATGGAAAGTTAAATCAGTTCTTGCAAGAGTGTAATTATATTTTCTCCGAAGCAACAATCAGTGTTAAAGATTACGAGGTAAACATTACACTGAGAAAGAATCCGGTACCGAAATTTGCAAAGCATTCAAGATTACTTTAACGCTAGAATGCAGGTAAAGCAGAAACTCGACAGTCTTGAGTAGAATGAGGTTATGCAAGCCATAACCGTTAACCAGTGGGCAACGCTGATCGTAGTTGTACAGCAACCGAAAGACGCATTACGCATCTATGTAGATTTCAAAGCGGCTGTTAATGGTCAGTCTGTTATTGACTCATATCCTATTCCCAAACCTCAATAGCATAGGTCAAAATTAAGTGGTGGCGTGTGCTTTGCTAAGCTTGATCTTAAATAAGCGTATTTGCTCATCCCTTTGGACGAAGACACGCAGAGATTTATGGTGATAAATACTCCATTTTTTCGCTACTGTTACAAATGGTTACCCTTAGGAATATCCACAGCATCAGGTTTGTTCTTGCGGTATGTAGAACATTTAATTTGAAAAGATCTGAGCGCTGTGAACTTCTTAGGCGATGTGACTTCCCCAGGAACTTTCTACAAGTAACGAAGATCGTTTATTTATTGCATTCCATTATAGCCTGTAACCTGTAACTTGAACACAAGCAGTATATGTTAGGCAATACACATTAATACTTAATTTTATCTCAAACAATGCTACCTCCCATCAGAATAATAATTTCTAAGAGTTTCTGCTGTTAGTCGTAATAATAATAATAATAATAATAATAAGTATTATTTCTACTATAAATAAAACTGCACCTACTACTACTGTAATAACTTCAGATCTTGGCTGTCATATTCCACAATGCACCCTACCGCTCTCCAGCAGACAGACATGCCCTGCTGCTTCCTTTGGCGCAACAAAGGTAAGTGCCCCTTCTACAGGCGTCAAGTGCAATAATTGGGGCTTATAATGTCTGCACATGGCAATAAGCTGACGCTGAAACATGTTGACCTCATTGAAAACCTCCCGGTACCGAAGGATGCCAGTAATTATATGCGTTATTGAGGCAAATGAATTTATCGGCAGTTTCTTCCTCATGTAGCTACATCAGGGAATAACAACACAAGTTGTTACGCCAAGGTACCGAATGTAGCTGATACAGTGAATGCCACTGCGCAATTGGCAAGTTAAACTAACGTTTGCTTGACGCTGAATGTCTTACAACATACGACCCAAACAAAGTGCTCGCAGTGACTGCGGATGGTTCAAATCATAGGTTAGGAGTCTGACACTATAATTTCGAACGACGAAATACTTTCGCTTCAAAGACTGTGATCGGGAACAAAGAAATTACAGTAGCTCGAGAAAGGCTCTTGTGATTATAATTTCAGTCAAGAAATTTCATGATTACATTTACGGAAGTAAATTTATTCTCCTCAGAGGCCATAAACCTTAGTGGCAGTACTGGTCCTACTTGAACGGCCCAACATTTGCAGTGCTGGGCGCTACTTTGATGCATTACAGCTACGAAATTATATTCCAGTTCAGGGTAAAACACGTAAACGCAGATTTGGTTTCACGTCTTCCAGCAGCGCAACACATCAGGCAGTAGTCAAGACACTGTGAGAAACTTCCCAGAGAAGTCATAATTGCCAAACTCGTACCTAAAATTCCTCCGTGAGATCAAACGATTAGAGCGGCATATTCAGAGGGAGTCGCCTAACGATAATCGGCAAGAGATTAAGTCTTATTGAAATATAAGGCGTACACTTGCAGTGTACAAAAGTGTCATTTTGGCAAACTGAGATCAGGCAAGACACAAATGGCTATTCCTGTCGCGCTGGAATCTAAGTCACTACAGATGCTACACAAGTGCCACTGGGGTTTAGTTCCTACAAAACACATTGCCAGAGAACATTATCAATGAAAATAATAGGCAAAGACTTTCAAAAGCTGCTGGCAGTTAGGCCACAGATACGAGTCACCTCCCGCTGGACAATGTTTTCCGTGGCCGCAAGCGTCAGAACTCCGCACACATCTGCGTACTGACTTTGTAAGACCGTTTCTCGGAAGCTACTATCTCATCCTTGTCGATGCTTTCTCCATATTTCGGTTTGTGATACAAGTGTCATCGGTATCGTCAACGAAGGCTCTTCAGTCATTGTCAATGGTCTTTTCATTAAAGGATTATCGAAATCTTTTGTCTCCGACAAAGGCACAGAGTTTTCTTCTCAGGAATTTAAACTGTTTTGTGAAACCACTATTGAAGACTGCACCGTTTGTCCCGAGGCCAACGGACACGCTGAAAGAGTCGTTCTTTCAATTTGCTAATGACGAAGCTGGTACAACGGTACAATCAAGGTAATACATTGTTGATCTTCTTTCTCAATACAGAGCCTCTCCTCACGAAGCACAGCAAGAAGGCCGCATCCCAAATTAATGTCAGTTTTATAGCCCTACCAAAAAATACTCATTCCACTCACAAATATCGTGTGATGCCCATAACATCGTACTTTTAGTAATAAGCATGGCTGTTTTACTGAGGCAACTGTTTTTCTGTAATCGAGAAATACCGCATCTACCTAACTGCCCTCATACATCGATATCAGAATGTTACGTGAGAATAGAGCGATTTGAATTGCTAATCATCTACGTTTACGAAATCCATCCTGGTTGGCATGGAGGAGGACATCCACAAGCCGAGCTTCGATGACAGTCGAGACAAAGATTCTTTAAACTGAATTATCCGGTACTCATTCCAATGTACAAATGTGAGACAAGGACTTGGGTACCAGCCATAGTCTTAGAGCAGCTTGGCACTGTCATGTTTAGAGTCGAATGGTTCAAATGGTTCAAATGGCTCTGAGAACTATGGGACTTAAATTCTAAGGTCATCAGTCCCCTAGAACTTAGAACTACTGAAACCTAACTAACCTAAGGACATCACACACATCCATGCCCGAGGCAGGATTCGAACCTGCGACCGTAGCGGTCGCGCGATTCCAGATTGTAGCGTCTAGAACCGCTCGGCCACTCCGGCTGGCAGTTGAATGGTCACATGGAGTCGAAACACGCCTAATCAGGCCACACCGCTGTACCTGCATACAGGCATCAGTCATAGGGTGCTTTCTTTTTCATGATCAGAAGATCTCTACGCGACAAGCCATATGAGTGACATTCCGATACAGGAGGCAGCTGCCCCCGCAGTACCTCCAGCAGTGGGGCCCAGCAGCAGCCAGCTTGAAGTCGAGCCTCACATCTGAGATGGGCCTCACACGGTGCTGTGGGCGAATGTCGGGGAGAGTAACATACGTGTACCCAACAAATATGCATTCCAACAAGCAAGGAAGCCAATGAACCGAGCTGGATTCGTAAGCGTCCCAAGGAGGGATGCTCTGTACATGGCAATACCACGAGAAGCTGCCACCATACAGGCGCAATCACTCGTCTGGAATTTTCGCAAACCTGAATGGCCGCCATCAGATGGCGTTCACTAATCGGGATTACACTCCGCTTCCACACATTGAATAAAGCTCAAACTGTTTATGACAGAATGCTTTCCACGTGGCATAGCGGTTAAAATCGAAACGAGAGGTCTCAGGCGCTGCAGTCCTGGACTGTGCGGCTGGTCCCGGCTGAGGTTCGAGTCCTCCCTTGGGCATGAGTGTGTGTGTGTTTGTCCTTAGGATAATTTGGATTAAGTAGTGTGTAAACCTAGGGACTGATGACCTTAGCAGTTAAGTCCCACAAGATTTCACACACATTTGAACAATATCGAAACCATTGCCACCGAAACACAACCAAGCTGCTGCAGGCCCTCCCACTTGAGTTCTGAATAAAAGGAACACATAACTGATGAGATAGCGAACTCCCACGGAGGCTATTAAGTGCACTCGCCTCTGATGCAATTCAGTTCTTTTGCAATACGGTAGACTGGGGCTCACCATTAACTTGCGTTATCTGTTGGTAATAAGTACCACATTGCCTCGCAGTGGTTACAACTCGATGAAGTACTTTCATCGTGGAATTAAAACCTGGTTCCACCGTAATGAATGTTCCATAACAGCAGTGGAGATGAGTGTTCACCAGCGTACTGTACTTGTCCTCTGTTAGTGTGGCCAGACGCCAGAGCGAGTGCTGTCAGCAGTGGACTATTTCACTTCTGCCTAGATTGGCACAAATGGAGATTCTTATACCAAACCCACCTAAAGACGATGCGCTGTGGGTACTCACTAAGTTCCTACGCTGCCAGCATTTCCTGGCCAACTGTTTTGTGAGTTCCTCCGCGAAAACAACAGTTTCGACTCAGTCATCTACGGACCAATGATTATAGCCCACTATGAGTGTATGCATTATATTTTCAGTCCTAGTGACCAAACTGTAAACTGTCAAGACACAGTAAAGTTATTTAGATTAGTTTTATTTGGTATGGGAAATCAAGTGATATGTATCAGACAGCTACAACAGTGAAGAACAGTTTTGTTTCATAACTTAATTAAAGTGACTGATTATTTCTTACAGTGTTGCCACATTCTGGTCTTGTGCTGCCCTGTGAAGCCAATAGTTACTTAAATAATACTAGTGTGCACTGTGTGACCTTTTATGGGACTGTAGGTGAAATACGTTTTCAGCTACCATGGATGTTTGGGCTGAACTGACAATAAGATGGTTCAAATGGCTCTAAGTACTATGGGACTTACCATCTGAGGTCATCAGTCCCCTAGACTTGGAACTACTTAAACCTAACTAACCTGAGGACATCACACACATCCATGCCCAAGGCAGGATTCGAACCTGCGACCGTAGCAGCAGCGCGGTTCCGTACCGAAGCGCCTAGAACCGCTCGACCACAGCAGCTGGCTGATAATAAGATTCAGTTGCAATTCCCAAAACTTATTTTCTAGGAAAGACACAATTCATTATCAGCAAGGCGCTGTTTCCTCAATTTTAGCCATCTGATTGATGTGTTCGTATCGATATGGTTTTGCTAAACTAGCGATGGTGCCTTGACTTGGAGTTCTTTGGCACGCCATGAGAACACACTACTTTCGGAGACCGGTCATTAGAATCCACGTAAGCGCAAAAGAGAAGAGAGCGTCTCGGACGGACATTGGTGGCAATCTGCTAGCAGCGAGGAATGCGTGAAGGTGGCCCAGGTCAGCTATGAGTGCTGGTTTTGAGAGGAGACAGGTTTCCTTGTTTGGAGGTGGCTGCGTGATAGGTAGCCACATGCAAAGTCGTCGTATCTCTCGTGCCATCTCCATTGCTGTTGCGGAACATTCATTGTGGTGGAGCTAGGTTTCAATTCCGCCACGAAAGTGCTTTGTCGAGGTGAACAGGCTGTGAGGCTGTCTGGTAGTTATTACCACCATATAACGCAAGTTAATGGTGAGCTCCCGTCTGCCGTATTGCAAGAGAACTGAATTACACCAAAGGCGAGCGCCCTCAGTAGCCACTGTGGGAGTCCGGCTGCCTCACCATTTACGTGTTCCTTTCATCCAAACCTCAGTTGGGATTGCCAATGGTAGTTTGGGCGTGTTCTGGGTGAAATGGTTTCGTTTTCAACCATTACACCGTATGGGCAGCATTCTGTCATAAACTGTCTTAAACCGTCTGAGCTCGCTTAAATGTGTGCGATTCGGCCGAACAGGTCTACTAGTAACTTTATTCATTTGCTAAATTGATTCATGTCATAAATGATGCGAAAAACGTAAAACATATTACTTCTGTTTGATGATGTCTGATTGTTTTAAGAGCTACTAGATGACTGACTCTATCCTGATCAGTCATCGATAGATAGTATAATAATGGAGGAATAAATAAATGCAAGTATATACTAATACGCAGCATTATATTGCGAATACTAGTAGCAAATAACAGTCTCGCTATGAAAATATCGGTATCATTATGTACTATATGCTTAATTATAAAACTTATAAAAAGAACATTCTGTCTTTGTCAGATTAATTTTACACTTCCCGACAAAAGTTCGGAATACTACCGTAAAATGTAGTGTGCTATACCAGAGGTCTAGCCCACATCTCGTGGTCGTGCGGTAGCGTTCTCGCTTCCCACGCCCGGGTTCCCGGGTTCGATTCCCGGCGGGGTCAGGGATTTTCTCTGCCTCGTGATGGCTGGGTGTTGTGTGATGTCCTTAGGTTAGTTAGGTTTAAGTAGTTCTAAGTTCTAGGGGACTGATGACCATAGATGTTAAGTCCCATAGTGCTCAGAGCCATTTGAACCATTTTTACCAGAGGTCTTACTGACCTAGGCTCCTCATGCGTTATCCAGTTAGAGCCCATATACCGGGCGGTGTTTACTAGAGGCACGCTTCGTAGCTGTTTCCCAGTCATGTAAGCACAACGCTGCCGAAGCCGCACACCACGACCACCCTAGTATCAACAACAGCTTCACGCAGTTTATGTTCAGCACTGTGGTAACATGCCACGTGGAGGTGTAAAACACACTGGTAGAGTCAGGGTAGTGGCTTTACTACCTCAGACCACACAGTGGGCAGAAGATTGCATCAGGGTAGTCTTCATTCCTGAAGAACAATGAGAGGTTTTGCGCTGAGCTAACTGTGCCGACGCAATTGAAGGATCTGGAGTCTTACACATCAATATTGAACCATTGCAGAAAGGAGTAATGTCGTGTTTGCTGACCAGGATTGTTTTGCGACCGGATACTAGATGTGTTAAGGTTTGGAGAAGCCGTAGACGATACTAGGAACGTCAACATGTTCAGGAAGTCCATCCGTTTGCGGATGGAAGTATAATGTTCCTGGAGGCAACAATGATGGGATGACGGATCCCTTGATTCTCAACTATGGCAATTTAACTGGTCCCCGATACGACAAAGAGTTTCTAAGAACGACTGTAAGGCCTTCCAGACGTGAGGTTGGTGACAACTTCGTCCTAGTCGATGAGAAAGCAAGACCACACCGTACTCTATCAGTGTCCCCGTACCTTCAAAGACGTAACATCAAGCGACCACATTGACCAGCGCAGTCCACAGACATGAATAGAACTGTGCATACATGGGACCGACCTGTTGAAGGTGGCCATTGCACAGCAAATTCACAGTCTTGAGGGCCGCACCGATGTTGCCATTGAGGAGTGGGACCTCACGCCACAAGATAAATTTGATGGTCTCATCCAGAGCATGCCTCGCAGAGCGGAACAATTCATTCGTGCGCCGGAAGAATATGCGCACTACTAATGACTAGTAAGCATCATCAAGAGATAAAGACTTTCATTGTTTTTTAAAGATCAAGACTTAGTAGAGAACCTGTTCTGCTTTTCAATGATTTTTTTTTTGTTGTAATTAACGAAACTCGTTCTTATGTTTATTTTGCTAATACTTCACAAATCACAGTGGGTGTACTATAAGAAGTCATATAAGTAAACTATATGATGTTCCTAAAATTTGTTGAGATGTGTATTTTACAAAACTTCTTTGAAAACAGTGTTAGAGTTATAATTGCTAGACAATGACGGTAGTAGTGTAGCTGTGTTGTGATTGTCCTCAACGGAATAGCATGAACTTGTGCGAGGTGCTGGGGTGGAGAAGAATTTGTACCTCTTTAAATCTGGCCTCCTTACCTACCACCTAATTAATTGTGAGTGTAACGGTAACAAAAGGAATTGATGGTGGACCCTGCTATTTGGTAAAATAAGTAGTGCACACTCACAATAATTTAATAAAAATAATAATCTACTTCATTAAAAAAAGGGAATTGTATCACATAAACGACAGGAAATGGATTCTGTATCTATCTCCGAAGTGATTTGTGAATTAAATATTACAATGAGATTTATTATAAGTCAGAAATAAAGGTACTTCATTGTCGATACAAACAGTAGGCTAAAGGGTGTATACTGAACTATTATGAGAATAAGAGTAGGCTCGAGAACAAGGGGCTCCTACTCTCTCTGTTGCTATAGACTGTTGATAATGACTGGAGGTTCTAATGAATCAAATATTACTCCCCCAACTATAATGCAATATCACGATTAGCAGTGAGAGCTCAGATGAGAATACATGGAGAAACAAACAAGACGGACTTAAAGCAAAGCGAGCACACAAGCAGCTGAGGACTTCAATATAAAAATGAATGGTCGCACGATGCCGGAGCCGCAAAGTACTTAACCAGTCATAAAATCTGCAGCACGTCGTCGGTAGACAGCGTTCCGACGATGTAGGCGCCGACTCCTGCTATGCAGGAAGTCTGTTTCAGCCGGTGGCCTCGAATGCTGTCCAAGAATTCTAAGTGCTGCTAGCGTGGCCGAGGCAGAGAAACTCCTGCATGCACAAGGATGTATCTCCAGGAAGAGACACAGCAAAACCGTCTAACCTTGTCCTGTTACTACAGGTGCGAAAACAACTTAAGCAGAATGAAACTGGAATATGACCGAAGTCATGTTCCACAACGATTCTGAAAAAGTGCTACTAAGTCGCAAGACCATCCGACTCTGACAAAGATCAGATCCCGAATGTCACGTGCCCGTACAACGAAAGAGCGAGGCCAATGTTGCTCAACTCCCCATTACCCTCGACTAACCGCGAATCAGCATTCAGTGCGGATTCCCAAGTTCCCCCACACTATCTCAGATAATTCGTGCCAATACAGACCGTTCCCTCCCATTTCTACATCTACATCTACATGATTACTCTGCAATTCACATTTAAGTGCTTGGCAGAGGGTTCATCGAACCACAATCATACTATCTCCCTACTATTCCACTCCCGAACAGCGCGCGGGAAAAACGAACACCTAAACCTTTCTGTTCGAGTTCTTATTTCTCTTATTTTATTTTGATGATGTAAGTTGGGCTCAACAAAATATTTTCGCATTCGGAAGAGAAAGTTGGTGACTGAAATTTCGTAAATAGATCTCGCCGCGACGAAAAACGTCTTTGCTTTAATGACTTCCATCCCAATTCGCGTATCATATCTGCTACACTCTCTCCCCTATTACGTGATAATACAAAACGAGCTGCCCTTTTTTGCCCTTTCGGTGTCCTCCGTCCATCCCACCTGCTAAGGCTCCCACACCGCGCAGCAATATTCTAACAGAGGGCGAACGAGTGTAGTGTAAGCTGTCTCTTTAGTGGACTTGTTGCATCTTATAAGTGTCCTGCCAATGAAACGCAACCTTTGGCTCGCCTTCCCCACAATATTATCTATGTGGTCTTTCCAACTGAAGTTGTTCGCAATTTTTACACCCAGGTGCTTAGTTGAATTGACAGCATTGAGAATTGTACTATTTATCGAGTAATTAAATTCCAACGGATTTCTTATGGAACTCATGTGGATCACCTCACACGTTTCGTTATTTAGCGTCAGCTGCCACCTGCCACACCATACAGCAATCTTTTCTAAATCGCTTTGCAACTGATACTGGTCTTCGGATGACCTTACTAGACGGTAAATTACAGGATCATCTGCGAACATCCTAAGAGAACTGCTCAGATTGTCACCCAGGCCATTTATATAAATCAGGAACAGCAGAGGTCCCAGGACGCTTCCCTGGGGAACACCTGATATCACTTCAGTTTTACTCGATGATTTGCCGTCTGTTACTACGAACTGCGACCTTCCTGACTGGAAATCACGAATCCAGCCGCACAACTGAGACGATACCCGATAGGCCCGCAGCTTGATTAGAAGTCGCTTGTCACGAACGGTGTCAAAAGCTTTCCGGAAATCTAGAAATACGGAATCAACTTGAGATCCCCTGTCGATAGCGGCCATTACTTCGTGCGAATAAAGAGCTAGCTGCGTTGCACAAGATCGATGTTTTCTGAAACCATACTGATTACGTATCAATAGGTCGTTCCCTTAGAGGTGATTCATAATGTTTGAATACAGTATATGCTCCAAAACCCTACTACAAACCGACGTCAAAGATATAGGTCTGTAGTTCGATGGACTACTCCTACTACACTTCTTAAACACTGGTGCGACCTGCGCAATTTTCCAATCTGTAGGTACAGATCTGTCGGTGAGCGAGCGGTTGTATATGATTGCTAAGTATGGAGGTATTGTATCAGCGTAATCTGAAAGGAACCTAATCGGTATACAATCTGGACCTGAAGACTTGCCCGTATCAAGCGATTTGAGTTGCTTCGCAACCCCTAAGGTATCTACTTCTAAGAAACTCATGCTAGCAGCTGTTTGTGTTTCAAATTCTGGAATATTCCATTCGTCTTCCCTGATGAAGGAATTTCGGAAAACTGCGTTCAATAATTCCGCTTTAGCGGCACAGTCGTCGGTAACAGTACCGTTGGCACTGCGCAGCGAAGGTATTGACTGCGTCTTGCCGCTTGTGTACTTTACATACGACCAGAACTTCTTCGGATTTTCTACCAAATTTCGAGTCAATGTTTCGTTGTGGAACCTATTAAAGGCATCTCGCATTGAAGTCCGTGCCAAATTTCGCGCGTCTGTAAATTTTAGCCAATCTTCGGGATTTCGCGTTCTTCTGAACTTTGCATGCTTTTTCCGTTGCCTCTGCAACAGCGATCGGACCTGTTTTGTGTACCATGGGGGATCTGTTCCATCTCTTACCAATTTATGAGCTATGAATCTCTCAATTGCTGTTGCTATTATATCTTTGAATTTGAGCCACATCTCGTCTACATTTGCATAGTCAGTTCGGAAGGAATTTCATGCAGGGTTTTATGACCAGAGCTGGCCTCAGCTTAAGTTGACCAGTCATGCTATTTAGTTGGGGCACTGAAATTGCCATTCGAACGGCTATGAAAATGGCATTTCAACATCACTGGCCATCCGGGGCCACACAAGTATTCTCAGAATCATGAAGACAATACAGTCAGTTGGCACCAGCAGTCTTCGTTCCAGGCACACCGGAACAGTAAGCACATAAATTGTGGCGACAATCAGATGGCTCGCATGTCGTTTCATACAGTGGGCGAAACTCGACCAAGGTCAGTCGTCCCGCCAGCCGCTCAAGCCTATTGATGTACGACGCTCTCTGTATTCGCAGAAGTGCAGACCTGTCACGAAAACGCAGTGTGTCGCGTCCTCCGGTGCTCGCCTCGCACCAAGCCACCCAGGGAATTAAGAGAGAAAACTAAAAGCAAGACCACATACAGTTCCCAGCAAGCATAGCAATCAGGTGAAAAGTAATTTGAGCTCACAGTTCAAATACTCTCATCAGAAAGAAGGGGAGGTAGAAATGAATAGTCATGTGGAGGCTCTTGTTTATATAAGTAAGACCACAGACGAGATCACACCGAGGAAAATTTGGTTACAACAGTGTAATAGCGCTCAAGTAACATCACCAATTAGTGAAGACGAGCCCAGTCAGCTGATGGTTTTATTATTAGAGATTTTGGGGGTGGTGAAGAACACAAAGCAGAACCTAGAAAATAAAATAAAGTTAGCGTGGATAGTGGCAGCAGGCACCAAAAATTTGACGTAAATCGCAGATAACCGTGCAAGAACCGCTAGGTGAAGTGGACATGCCAATGCAGTAGAAACTGCTGTAAGAAAAGCCCAGGGGAAGAAAGCACTTGCGAGTATGACGCAAAGAATGGAAAGCGTTGAAGAATGCGTTGCGGGTACCATCCAAAGATGCAAAAGCGTAGGACAACGCGCAGCACGCATGGAACGCCATGTTCAAATTGGTACATCGCGTCCAGAGGTGATGACCGGCGGACATGGAAGTGTGGCGCCGGACGGCGGCCCACTGTGCACCGGCTCGGCGCAGGGTACTGGACTACCAAGCGCGCACAGCAGCCCACGGCGCGCGCGGGCGCAAGATTACAGCCCGATCGGAACTACTAACGCTCAGTTCCAGTATCATTATGGGCCAGGAGTATGTGGTCACAGCACGCACCAGGAGATGTCAAATGGTTCAAATGGCTCTGAGCACTACGCGACTTAACTTCTGAGGTCATCAGTCGCCTAGAACTTAGAACTAATTAAACCTAACTAATCTAAGGACATCACACACATCCATGCCCGAGGCTGGATTCGAACCTGCGACCGTAGCGGTCGCTCGGTTCCAGACTGTAGCGGCCAGGAGATGTCAGCTCGCTTCAAACAGACGGACGCTTTTGATACCAGAACCAATGGAAATGTGCAAGGGGGACTAGAGTTTGACTACAGACACTTTTTATTGGTTCGGAACGGTAAATACACAAACTGTGGCGACACTCAGATGGCTCGCATGTCGTTTCAACCTCCATACAATAGGCGAAACTCGACCAAGGTCAATCGCCCCGCCAGCCGATCAAGCACACTGATGTACGACACTCTCTGTATTCCAGAAGTGCAGACCTCCCACGAAAACATAGTGTGTCACGTTCTCTGGTGCTCGCCTCGCACCAAGCCACACATCGAATTAACAGAGAAAACTATAAGCAAGATCACGTACAATTCCCAGCATGAATAGCAATCAGGTGAAAAGTAATTTGAGTTCTCAGTACAAATACTCTCATCAGAGTAACCTTATTCGGCAAATTTCCACCGTAAAATGATATAAAACATTAATAAAATTGATGAAAATGGGAGGTGACGTGCAAAAGAGGGCATGGAACCTTTCACAAGTACATCTGGATGACCTACAGTTCATTCAGAATCACCATCGCGGGAAGAAAACAATGGATAGCACATTGTAACAAAATGTGATTTCAAATAAGATGTTGTAGTAAGTGCATCAGTTTCTTTACAATAGATGACAAAATGGTGTTCCGTCATTATTGATATAAACAACAGCCACCTCACTGGAGGCGCATTGAATCTTCCAGGAGGAAATGCATTGCTACTAGTGAATTTTACTCGAAAAACAGTTATACTGTGAGCTACATCTCTTATACATTTGGACAACTGTTCATAAGAATTATGTGTATCAAGCATTGAGTACAATGTAACCATTATTTCTCTGCAACAGGCTTCTAGTGGCTTTATTATGTATACAATATTGCAAAGCAGTATTAAAATCTGTAACGAAGAAGGCCAGCGTAACTGGATGCAGTTCTTGGAGAAGGCTAAAAACTTACTAATATATAATCTGCCCACACATTTTAAAACAGTATGGGTCACTGCCAGGAATATCACCCGAGTTAAACTGAACTGAAGCAAATGCCAGAGGATTGTTAAATTTTTGGGGTTTGACGTGCGCCACTTACGCAAAACACCGTTTGTCTCAGTACCCAAACCTTGTTTCAGCACCACTGTGCCATCATCAGTGGGTTTTCGTTTTTATTTATTCTGAAACGTGAACATTTTTGTTACATGATTATAAAATTATGTGCATTTTTAGTTCAAACAACAGATCGTTTCTTTTTGTAAATACCTTTACATTTGGTGAGCATGAATTTTCTGGACCACTTTTGTATTAATTATTACAGGTAGCTTGTCATCTGAAACCAAACGATGTCGATGAGAAAGTTTTTTTGCTGAGAGTTAACCTATCTTCTTGTGTGTAATTTAGTTTTTTGCGATGTTTTCGCGCCTATATTCGTATTTACTTACGTTTTCGTGTGGCAGGCACTTCCATTCTCCGCATCATGCTGAGATGTTGTGATGCATACTTAGCTATAACAAGTATTTTCCACAAATAACGTAGTAAAACGCTTTTCACTACAACAGAACACAGTGTGATTGTGGTTTGTTATGTGTCCCAGTCCAGTCAGTGTTCATTTGTTCACCAGAGAGTTCGGCGCCAAATTGGAATTTTATTTGCGTTTTATGTGTGTGTGTGTGTGTGTGTGTGTGTGTGTGTGTGTGTGAGAGTGAGAGAGAGAGAGAGAGAGAGAGATTATGACATGACATAATTTTTAGTATGGTTCTTTTTGCATACGACCTTGCAGTTTTACAAGACAGAGAAACTTCGCTTCAAAGATCCATCTACAGATTGAACTAAATTTCGTAAGAGTGTCATATGAAACTGTCTATTCCAAAAACAGAAGTGATGGCTTTCAAAGAGACAAAGCCTCTGAGGACAAATCTCATAATAGAAAACAAAACCATTGAATAAGTTTGTCTCTTCAGCTATGTGGGAAATGATAAATCTACCAGAATTAATTTGTCACTGAAAAAGTACTGCAGAAATAACAAATGACATGCAGAACAATCAGTCGAACATTAGAAATATAGTAGGAAAAGAGACAAAAATCAAGTTTTGCAAGGTAATGTCCACCTTCACATTACTGTTTGAAAGTGAAACTTCGATAGCTGCTGAAAAGCAAGAATGCCAATCCCAGTAACAGAATTGAAATTTCTAAGCGGAATTATAGCTTTACAAGAATAGATAGACTGAGAAACAAAGACATAAGATCAGAGATTGAGATATATGCTACAAATGAGAAAATCAAGTCTGATCAACAAAGCTGGCTAGAACATCTACAAAGATTGACAGACTCGAGACTACCAAAGAAGCCGAAAATTTCAAACCTTCTGGTGCAAGATCCATAGTAAGGCCGAGAAAAAGATGACTGGATGTTTAGAAGACGTAACAGACCTATCACCTAACCATAATGAAAGAAGGAAAACAATACTCCTGATAATTGACTTTAATTACTACATTACAAAACGAAACGATTTACGTGTATGTCAAGTAGAATGTTTTATCTTCAATATGCTGAAAAGCAGCATGACATCCTCACCACATTCTCAGGTCCCGACTAAATAACTCAGATCATTTCTAAAACTTGTCACACGCTATGGTCTGGGGCAGCATCACTGAGTGGGGGGAGAGGCCAGCCAGTGATCACGGCACAACACCGCGGGGCCAGACACTTAGTCCAATTGAGTGAATTCTAAAAACGCCAATGCTCGCTCCTCAAGCCTCCCACAAGTTTCCTGCACTCTACACAACCCTTCGAATTGTTAAATAAGTAGCAAAAAGCAATCTTCTGTACTAAATGAAGCCAAGTTAATCATTACAACTAATGATTTCATTCAAAGTGGCTGAAACAGACGCCTATAAACATTTTAGGTGTAGTAGCTGTATAGAAATGGGAAAAAAACTCAATATAGAGTAAGATGGATCTTCAATTAAAAAAAACATTGATCACTGCTAAATAACAGGTAGAAGCTAGAAATTTACTGGGAAATACCTAAGAAAATATGTTTGTCCTTGAAGGAGGTCAATTACAAATTTTCGTTCGACGAACTCTTCAGAACAGTGTCACGTTGTAATCACAATGAACTCCAAATGCATAAGCGAAATCTTCAGTGCAATACAACACTTTTCGTTGAAAGTACGTTTATTACAGGCACCAACGTAAATACAGGACAGAACAGCTTCCGTGATGGAAAGTGCTGCTTTGTAAACGAACATGGAATATTCTAGAGTATGCGACATCACAAACACAATAAACTTCGACAGCCTTCTAGAAATAATAAATCTTTAATAACAAATAGTTATCGGTGATCGAATTTTAAGTTGCGTTCTGCGGTACGCCAGTCAACGTCGTCAGCCAGTGCTGCACACTCAACTCGCGGCATTGCTCCCTCTGTGCTGCGAGCCGCTGTTTCAGGCATTCTCATTCGAACTGACTACAGCACCGCAGATCTAGATCTTCAGTGGTTTTCTGTATAGCAGCGCTGGAAGATCCAGGCGTTTGTGCCGTTTTTACCCATCCTCTTCACTTTGACGAGCATTCATGCTAGCTAGCCCCTTCCATCGAAGCTTCGCGATCATCGAACAAAGCCGGCCGAAGTGGCCGTGCGGTTAAAGGCGCTGCAGTCTGGAACCGCAAGACCGCTACGGTCGCAGGTTCGAATCCTGCCTCGGGCATGGATGTTTGTGATGTCCTTAGGTTAGTTAGGTTTAACTAGTTCTAAGTTCTAGGGGACTAATGACCTCAGCAGTTGAGTCGCATAGTGCTCAGAGCCATTTGAATCATTCATCGAACAAAGCTTCATTTTCCTTGAATGAGAAGCCCCCGTTGTCGTTCTGTGTCTTAGGATCGATCCAGTGTCTTGCTTCTTTTCTCCTAGTTGTTGTTCTGAGTATGGTCTAAATGGAACGCGAACAGTGTATCCATCTTCATGGAACTGAAAGAACTGTGTGAAGCCTGAAGTGTTTTGCTTCACAGTGTTATACAAATATTTCGTGACGACTGTTATATCTCAATGACTGTGTTACAGACAAGCAAGTGCCTGAGTCGACTAGCACCCAGACAGGGTGGCCATCGATGATGTTGTCGATACGATTTCCTGACATCTTGGTAATTGTCATCGATGGAGGATTTCCATCTGTGGCAGCCTCATCACCGTAGATAGTGATCTCGGTCAGTTTTCTAGAGCCAGCCGCTGTGGCCAAGCGGTTCTAGGCGCTTCAGTCTGGAACCGCGCTGCTGCTACGGTCGCAGGTTCGAATCCTGCCTCGGGCATGGATGTCTGTGATGTCCTTGGGTTAGTTAGGTTTAAGTAGTTCTGAGGACCTCAGATGTTAAATCCCATAGTGCTTAGAGCCATTTGAACCAAGTTTTCCAGAAGGGCAGCTAGCCCAGCAGCTGGTACATGTGTACGGCGATGGTGAAAGGTTATGGGCATCGTCCCATAGATAAACTACAATCGTCTGCAGTTGATTGGCGTGAATAGTACTTTTTGATTGTTAGCGTCCTGCTTCGTAATAGTCGTCGAACACTCGTATTCTCTCTCTCTTCAGTAGCGTACAATGTGTCCAAGGCATCCACAGTGGAGACACACTGGATTGCTGTCCTCCATCCTCTACATGTCTGTTCTACAGGGGAATTATATTCAGCGGAAGAGTTGTTTGCACCTACGTTGATGGGATCCTGGCTTGTTGCTTGACGGTGGAGCATTGGTCCGAGTTGCCAGAATCAGTTCTTCACGGCGCGTTTGACTGGTGATGGAGATTATTGCTAAAGTTTTTCTCTTGTCTCCTCATGTGCGGACTCGACAATTGTAGCTGTTATCTCTTACATTTCTGTTTACCACAATCTGCTGTATCTCTAGTCTTACTGTATGGCATGTGAGAGGAACGAGGCCAAGGTGATACTGCACGACTGTCGTAAGGACAATCTCCTCCTTCCGGCAATTCAGTTGTATTCCCTCCATGCTTTGGTACCTCTTGATGTAGTCCTGCGCTGTTATGACATCCTTCATTACAAGAGCTTGGTTACATTCTTCTGCGGTCCGTTTCATCATATGTGGGATTTTGCTGGCTTCTGGCTTCTGTCATGTTTGGATTCACGATATTCTGCTACAAGATAGAGGAACGCACTGTGTAGATTTGCATGGCCGATATTTACTAAGTTATTGACTTTTGCATACGTCAATTATTTTGCTGGAGCCAAAGTTTCGTATTCATATGTTGGAGACATCCTCAGAGGTTGCAAAGAGTACTACTATTGTCAATTTTTTAAAAATTTATTGGCTTTCGGTACGTGTCAATAGATCCAAGTCAACAGTGGAAAGACGATACATTAGGTTTAAGCCGTGCCCTGGAACGAAGTTAACATAGGCTTTGACTCGTCACGTTCACCACGCAGGCGATTTTCGTGTCAGTTATGACGATACGAAAATAAGGGCAACACACACACAGTCCCCGAGCGGAAAAATCTCTGACCCGGCCGAGCAAGGGCCGCTTCGCTTAGCGATCTGCCGCGTTTACCCCGCAGCTACTAAGGCGGACTTGTGAAAGGTAAGGCAACCTCAACAAACTTCTGTTTTACCCGAAAGTCATACGACATCACTACCCGACCATTGAACCTTTGAGTTTTAACATAGTAACTGAGGCTTCATAGACTCTTGTGTTGTCTCTAGTATTAAGCGACGAAATGTTAAACACAGAAACATTCCTTTAATCATGGTCTAATATTCGTAAAACGAAGATCACCAAGGAAGTCGTAGTAGTGCCGCATGACGAGTGGGAAGTGGGTTAGTGTTATGAACGACACTGACACACTCCCAGGAAAGGGCCCGCCCGGTTCGTTGGTCCGTGCTTGTGAAGCGATGGCATATTAGTTGTCAGCGGTGGCCCCCTCCGCCTCCCCACAGTGCATCAGGTGGAAGCGACGCTGCATACGCACAGTGGCTTGCTCCACTCCTCACGTCCCGGTACGCCCCCAGCGGCCACACTCACCAGCGAGGCGTGCTGGATGGAGCTAACGAGCAACGAGCGCTGACTCAGCGGTCCGGGTTTCGACGCTCTCGAGAACGCCGCTTATTCACTCGCAGCGAGCCAGAATAGGCGCAGTTGTGGAGTCGCCCTGCACTTTAGAGGCGCGGGATCTATCTTCCAGTCACTGAGCAACCATTGCGACCGAAAAATACTGATTCTGAATAAATAACCTGTACCGCAGGTAATCGGAAAAATTTATGAAAGTAACCGATCATCATCAATTTATTCTGTATGAACTCTGTAGCACTGCTGCAAAACGAAAAATAATTGTAGGCGTAGAATAATAATAAAAACAACTAATGATGATGACGATGAGGTCCCATACTCCGAGGAGCGTAGGGGAGACCCACACCGCCGACTAAGCAAGGTCCTAGCGGAGGAGGTTTGCCATTGCCTTCTTTATTGACCGAACAGTCTGGGAGTCAATGACAGTGAAAAAGATGAGAAAAAAAGAAATACATTGTCACCAGGACGAATAGCGTAACGAGCCCCTACTACCTGCATCGAAAATTTCTGTCCGGTGCCGACTGCATGGAACTGCATTGTAATAAATTGCCAAAAATTGATAGTAAGGTGTCATCTTCCTAAAAGAAACATGAAGTATGTCATACACAAAGTTAGCTAGGAGCTATTTCGCTAATACCGTGTGACCCCGCCTCTAGCCGCGATATTGCTCTCAATTCTGCAAGAAAGAGACTGTGTTGAAATAAACATTATGAGTGAGCCCAAGTCATGGCATGAAACCCCTCCCCTCACACACACACCCGCCCCCTCCCCCTCACCCAATTGCCTTCTCCTGAAGTACATATTGGTTAATTGCCACATAGTGCTGTCGGCGCACCCGACACTTCGTGTCATTGGGAAGAAGGTACATCGCGACTCCTCGTATCACATTACACGCCTCTAGTCGGCTACCGTCCAGTTTAGAATACATACTGCTATGACCAATGGCATTTTGCAAGGTAGCCTTCTTCAAATGTCCATTGCGTGCACTTTTCGCTGTGTTCGCTCAGAATCTGGTTGCGATGGATCAGCATTGACTGAACTGTAGCGTTTGAAACCGACTGTTAGATAAACACTCACTCTCTCGCACCTTCAGCCTGCCGCCATACACAATTCTTCTATCTGCTTCCGACACATGTCGACCCCTAAAGTACAGACGCTTGTCACATGATATTGAAATGGGCATCGTGAAGCTATCGTCCAAGATTTTTGGGAGAGATTTATGTAATTACATGCTACATGTTTTTTCACGTGTTTTTGCGTGAGGTACTTGGCATTCTCACTTCGTATGAACAATACTAGTTCTTTGTTCCAAGTCACACCTTTAATAGAACATGTGAGGATAGATATCTTATTTTCATTGTATCATCTGTTCACACAAACCGCTTATGTCATTGTCTTTCCACTCATTAAATAATGCTACGTGCGTTGGTAAGAACATGGCGTTATTTTTCTACCTTTCGCAAACATGTGTTTCTATAAAACACGTGGACTGTTGAAGTTTAAATAAGAATCTCAAATAATTTGGATCTTATAAGGGAAATGTTTTCGAATATTTTGTTCATTATTCAAAATCCTCACTTGTGATCGTTCAAACGAAGTTCACGAAAGAAATATCTTCCAGAGCGATATATTTAAAGTGAGAGAACTTAAACTAATTTTAGCAGGAACAGCGTTTTTTAATTTCTAACAAAATTACCAGTAAATGCACTGGATCTTCAAGATACGTGTTTGGCTACCATGAAGCTGTCGATACTTTGCCTTTAAATTAGTCATTTTACATTTCTTAGGTATTACAGACCACAGTGTATAATGCGCCCTGCATTTCAAGGATCACTTCTATAAGTGGTGATTCATCTTCTCTCAAAAGTACCATAAGATCAGTCGAAAAGGCTAGGCGATAATTTATCCCGATTGAGTTTGTGTTTATGATTCCGATGCACCAGGAGAAAGATGACTGATTATGGGTTGTTGTTGTTGTCCTCAGTCCGAAGACTGGTTTGATGCAGTTCAAAATGGTTCAAATGGCTCTGAGCACTATGGGACTTAACATCTATGGTCATCAGTTCTCTAGAACTTAGAACTACTTAAACCTAACTAACCTAAGGACATCACACAACACCCAGTCATCACGAGGCAGAGAAAATCCCTGACCCCGCCGTGAATCGAACCCGGAAACCCGAGCGCGGGAAGCGAGAACGCTACCGCACGACCACGAGCTACGGACTTTGATGCAGTTCTCCTGACTACCTTATCCTGTACAAGACCCTTCATCTCCGAATAACTACCGCAACCTACATCATTTTGAACCAGCTTATTGCATTCATCTCATTGATATCCCTCTACAGTTCTTACCACTCCACACTTCCCCCTCTGAATGTGTACTATCAGCTGAGCCCTTGTTCTAGTCAGGTTATACCACAAATTGTTTTGTTCCCCAATTCTATTCGATACCTTCGCATTAGTTACGTGATCTACCTATGTAATCTTCAAGTCCATAGCCAGTTTACCTTTAATATCCTCTCTTATTCGACTATCATCAGCTATTTTATTGGCCAAATTTTAAAATTCATCTAATACTTTCAGTTTATCATTTCCTAATCTAATTCCCTCAGTATCCATCGTTGTTTGGCTTTTTCTGATGTTCATCTTATAACCTCCTTTCAAGATGCCGTCTATTCCGTTTATCTTGTCTTCCAAGTCCTTTGCTGTCTCTGACAGAATTACAATGTCATTATTTCCTCTCCCTGAACATTAACTCGCTCTCCAAATTTTTCTTTTGTCTCCTTTACTGCTTGCTCACGTACAGACTGAATAACATCGGCGACGGGCTACAGCCCTGTCTCATCCCCTTCTCATCTACTACTTCCCTTTCATGCCCCTCGACTTTTACAACTGTTGTCTGATTTCTGTATAAATTGTAAATAGCCTTTCACTCCCTTTCTTTGACACCTGCTACCTTCAGAATTTCAAAGAGTGTACTCCATTCAACATTGTCGAAAACGTTTTCTAAGTAAAAAATACTATAAATGTTAGTTTTTCTTTCCTTAACCTATCTTCTAACATGTCAATATAGCTCCGCATGTTCCTACATTTCTCTCGAATCTAAATTGATCTTCCCTGCGATCGGCTTCTACCAGTTTTTCCATTCTTCCGTGAAGAATTCGTGTTAGTGTTTTTTTTCCTTTATTGTTATTTTTAAACTTGTTTACAGGCAGCCCAGCAGCAGCATACTACGCCGCTCTTTGGCCATAGAGAAACACAAAAGAGACAAATGAAGACAATTAGAGAAAAACATGGTGGACTTATAAACAGAGACAAACACTTTTCAAAATACATGGAGCCGTTCACGGGCGTAGAGTCCAAGATAAAATTTGTTCAGACTCTTGGACACATACATAGCCGAAAATTGTCGCACGCGAACGTAGGTGCACAAAACGAATAACACTGAACCACTTAAGCACAAACGACGGCACACACAGAAACACGAGGTGTTGATCTCCGGCACGCGAATGTCCACTAAGCGTGTACGGGTCTGGGGACCTGCCAAGAGAGGAGGATGGGGGGTGGGAGAGGGAGCAGGGAGAGCAGAGATGCCACGGGCAGGGGAGATAGGGGGAGGGAGGAAGGGGGAGGGAAATCCCGGGGGAAGAGCGGTGGTGGAAGGGGGAAGGGGGAAAAGGAGAGAGAAGGGAGGGAGGGTGCCCAAAGGAAAAGACACAGGATGTGGGAGGATCAAAGTTGGTAGGAGGGATAGATGGAGGGGAGGAGGACATCATCAGGGAGGGGGAGCTGGCGGAAGCCACCTTGGGAGAGGGTAAGGAGGGTGGAGAGATGGAGACCGGGTGGGATGTGGGAATACAGGCGCGGCAGCAGGTGGGCATGGGAGAGGATGGGCGAGACAAGCGGGTGAGGAGGATCGAGTTTACGGGAGGTGTACAGTATACGTATCCTTTCAAGGAAGAAGAGGAGGTGGGGGAGTGGAATGAGATCATACAGGATCCGCATGGGGTGGGGTGGGGGGGAGACGGATGCGATAGGTGAGGCGGAGAGCATGGCGTTCAAGGATTTGAAGGGATTTATAAAAGGTAGGGGGGGCGGAGATCCAGGCCGGATGGGCGTAACAAAGTGGAGTATGGTGGAGGGGTCCAGACCCCACGTACGGCCGGAAAGGAGCTTCGGGAGTCGAAGTCGGGAGCGTGCCTTGGCTTGGATTGTCTGGAGATGGGGGGTCCAGGAGAGACGACGGTCAAGGGTGATGCCAAGGTACTTAAGGGTGGGGGTGAGGGCGATAGGAAGGCCATAGATGGTGAGATAGAAATCAAGGAGGCGGAATGAAGGGGTGGTTTTGCCTACAATGATCGCCTGGGTTTTGGAGGGATTGACCTTGAGCAACCGCTGGTTGCACCAAGCGGTGAACTGGTCAAGATGGGATTGGAGAAGGTGTTGTGAGCGCTGCAGGGAGGGGCAAGGGCAAGGAAGGCGGTGTCATCGGCAAACTGGAGAAGGTGGACGGGGGGTGACGGCGGCGGCATGTCCGCCGTATATAAAAGGTACAAAAGGGGGGAGAGGACGGAGCCTTGGGGCACACCGCTGGAGAGAAAAAAGGTGTAGGAATCCGTGTTATGGATGGTGACGTAGGAAGGACAGTGGGAGAGAAAGGAGCCGATCAAACGGACGTAGTTAATGGGAAGGGCGAAGGTTTGGAGCTTGAAGAGGAGACCAGAATGCCATATGCGGTCATAAGCACGTTCGTGGTCCAGGGAGAGGAAGATTGCGGAGTGACGGGAATTAAGCTGTTCGGAAAGGAGACGAGTGAGGTGAAGGAGAAGGTCGTCGGAAGAGAAGGACGGCCGAAAGCCACACTGGGTAACGGGAAGGAGGCGGTGCTGGCAGAGATACTGGTGGATGCAGCGGGTGAGGATAGATTCCAGGACCTTGCTGAAGGCTGAAGTAAGGCTGATGGGACGGTAGGGGGAGATGGCAGATGGCGGTTTACCAGGTTTAAGGAACATCAGGATACGGGAGGTTTTCCACAGGTCGGGGTAGTAACCGGTGGACAGGACTACATTGTAGAGCCTTGCCAGGGTGGAGAAGAAAGAGACAGGAGCTTCACAAAGGTGACAGTAGATGACACGATCATGACCAGGAGCAGTGTTGCGTTTCGTGTGGATTGTAGCAATGAGATGCTGTGTAGTGATAGGGGCATTGAGTTCCGTGTGTGCAATGTTGTCCAAATACTGGAAACCAGGTGCGAGGGAGGGACAGAGGTGTCAGTTCGATTGCGAACATCCGGGAAGAGTGAGTAATCGAACTGGGGATCATCGGGGATGGAAAAGACATCGGAGAGGTAGGAGGCAAAGTGATTGGCCTTACTAAGGGTGTCAGGGAAGGGGTGATCATCATGGTGAAGAGGATAGTAGGGGGAGGGTTTAGTTCCGGTAAGGCGACAGAAGGCTGACCAGAACTGGGACCTGTTTATAGGTAGGGTAGCATTTAAATGGGTGCATGTCTGTCGCCAGTCCTGGCATTTCTTAGCCGCGAGCAACTTTCGAATGTGTCGCTGGAGTTGCCGGTGTGTCCGGGTCACGCATGTGGAAGAAGGCACGGTAGAGACGGCGGGATTCACGGAGGAGGTGGACGGCCTGTGGGGGTAAGATAGGACGGTGGGGGTGGATGGCGACAGTAGGGATGTGGGCCTCCACGTCCTCAGACAAGGTCTGCTGGAGAAAGGAGGCGGCATGGGTTACATTGTCAGGGTGGTGGTAGGTGAAGGGGTGACTATCGACCTGGGTGGAGAGGGTATCCCGGTAGGCATTCCAGTTGGCACGGGAATAGTCATGGAGGTACTTTGGGGGAGGGTCATTACGAGGGTGGGGCTGGGGCGACGACCGTCTGAAACGGTGCGGAGGACAGGGAGATGGTCGCTATTAATAGGCTCCAGGACATCCACCGTTATGCGGCCAAGGAGGTTAGGGGAGGAAAGGATAACATCGGGAGTTGGATTCTGGACAGGTGCTCCGGGGGATGGGGATGAGGTCGCCTTGAAGGGAGGAGAGGAACCGATGCCACCGCCGTAACTGGGCGGCGGAACGGCTATGGATGTTGACGTCAGCGGTGATCACGTAGGAGGAGAAGGTATGGTCAATGAGGGAGAGGAAGGGAATAGGGGTGTTAGGGCGGACACAGATGGTGGCGCAGGTGACAGTAAGGCCGGGGAAGAAGGGTCTAAGGCTCATGTGTTTGGTGGGGTCGGGAAATAGAGGTTGGAGCTGAACTGGGATCTGGCGCTGGTGACCGATGGCAACTCCACCACGCGCAATCTGGAGGGGATTATCGGAGCGGTGAAGGAGGTAGGGCAATGTGTGGACAGTGTGGTGGGGTTGGAGGAAGGTGTCATTGAGTAGGAAGGCATCCATGCAGTGGATGGCAAGGGTGTGCAGGAAGAGGTTCTTGTTGGCAGGAGGGGAGCGGATGTTGTTGGAAAGGATACAGTGCTGTCGCGCCATGAGAGGGATTTAGATGAGGGTGTCAAGACGGGAGAAGGTGAAATGGGCCTGGTTGTGGCAGTAGGTGGCATACATTTTGAGGTGGAAGACGGAACAGGCGGCGATGGAGACCTGTTGGAGGCTGTGAGGGCGCTGGAAAGGGTGGACGTTTTGCAGGACAATGGTGAGGAACCTGATAATGTCTTCAGCGGCGGGGGGGGGGGGGGCGAAGGGAATTGCCAGGAGGGGTGGGGGCATCCAGAGGATGGACAGGGACGGTCAGTTCAGGAGTGGTCGGAGGGGGTTGGGCTTTACACTTTCGGGCGTAGGTGGGATGGGGGAGATTGCAGGTATTACAGGAAGGATGGGATTGAAGGTTAGGGCACTGCCGGAGGAAGTGTGCTTGCCTACAATGCAGGCAGGTGGGGACCTCATGGCACTCAGCTGTTGGGTGCGTGTTTAAGCGCAGACACCTCTGGCAAGGCAGGGATTGAGGAGGGGAACGGGAGGGATCGACATTACAGCGCTGGTTGAAGAGGAGGGCACCATCGTTCAGGAGACAGTCAATGGAGGGGGCGTCCTCGGAGAAAACTGCATAAGGCGGGTGGGGCCAGCTGAGTTAAAAATGCGGCGGACCGCCCTCACCTCCAGCGAGGGATGCGCCTTGAGCTCCGCCATCACTTCCTCCTCCATGATATTCGGACTAAGCCGAGTGATCGTGGCAGTGAGGGTCGGTGGGCGATGCGGGGGTTGGGGTTGGCAGGTAGGAGATGGAGAAGGAGCAGGGGTGAGGGAGGCATTGAGGCCAAACCGGGGAGGCGAGAGAGGATGTCAGTATGGAGGGTGGGGCTGGGGGAGGAGATGAGAACTGAATCCCGTCTGGGTGTGAGGAGTGAGATGGGGGCACCAGGGAAGTGTTGGCAGAGGAGGAGGGAGAGATTCCGGGCCTCGAGAAGGGAAGGATCGGGATGGGAGAGGAGGTATTAGTATAAATAGGGGGGAGGAGGAGGAGGAGGAGGAGGAGGAGGAGGAGGCAGAGGGAGCAGGGCCAGGCGGGGAGACATCCATGGTATCCTGGGGGGGGGGAGGAGGATGGGGTGGGGCCTTTTTGGGTGCGGAGGAGGCGGTGGTGCCACTAGGGCGTTTAACGGCGGCAGAAGGGTGGGTGGTGACATGAGGGACGGGAGCTATAGGGAGGTGGCGGGAAGGGGCAGGTCCCAGCATGGACGCAGCAGTCGGCGCTGGAGATGGTGACAGTGAAGGCGACGGCGACGGCGACGATGTTGGCGGTGATGGCGAAGGCGATGGGGAGAGTTGGGCATGGGCAGTGGCCCAACGGGCCATCACCCTAGCTGGAGCTGCAGTGACAGGCTGGGGGAGTGGGGGGAAAGGATCAGAGGGAGAGGAGCGGGAGGAAGAACCTAGAGAGGGGGCGACAAAGAGCGAGAGTGAAGGGAGAGTGAGAAGAGGAGGGATGGAAAGAGGGGGGGGGGGTGTGACCATGTAATGTTGGTGGTGGCGGCGGAGGGCGACGTGTACACAATGGCAGTGGTGGTAGTAGTGGCAGTGGTGGTGGGCGCTGACATGACAACAGGGATGAACAAAAAAGCACAGGACGAAAAGGAGAGGAAATAAACTGGGGGCGGACGAAGACGGACGAAGACCAGTCCCACGCTGCTGGCGCTGGCGCTGGCGACGGCTGGCAGGAACGCCGCAGCTGCTGCTACTGCCGCGGACGGGGCCGGGGCCGCTGCTGCCGCTGCTGCTGCTACTGATGGAGGGCTGGCTGGCTGAGTGGCTGGACCGCTGCTGTTGGCCGGGACCGCTGCTGTTGGCCGGGACCGCTGCTGTTGGCCGGGACCGCTGCTGCTGGCCGGGACCGCTGTTGCTGGACGCACCGCTGCCGCCGCAGCTGCTGCTGCTGCTGCTGCTGCTGCTCGGCTGGCTGGCTGGCTGGCTGGCTGGCTGGCACCTGAAACCCTATCGCTTCGATTAGAAGGAAAGGCACAATCGAAGAGCGGTATCCTTCCGGATTACTGCCGGAGATCGTGTTAGTGTTTTGCAACCATGACTTATTAAACTGAGAAGCGGCTGTTTGACTGTCAAGAGACCAGGTCGAAAATCAGTCGTAAGAAAAAAGGGAAAGCTGAATGGTGGAAGGAGTATACTAGATCTCTACTAGGAATACGAAGTTCAAGGCAATACTATAGAAATCGAAGAGGATGTGGTTGAAGATAAGCTGGCAAATACGATGCTGCGAGAATAATTTGACGGAGCACTGAAAGCCCTAAGTCGAAACAAGGTCTCGGGAGTAGACAACATTCCATCTGAACTACAGAAAGCCTTGAGAGAGTTAGCTATGACAAAAGTCTTCCATCTGGTGTGCAAGACGCATGTCGCAGGCGAAATATCCTCATATTTCAAGTAAAATATAATAATTCTAACTCTAAAAAAATCAGGGTCTAACAGATGAGAAAACTGCGGGATATTCACTAAAAGTAGTGAATTATGATATAATTTTCTTATGGATAATATTTTGCAGAAAGGAGAAAGTTTTCAGGGAATTAAAACCCGGGTCATAACATGCTACTCACTCAAAGGTTAAACCTTTAAATGTAAATGTAGCGACCGTTTTCAGCTGTTCTTAATTTTCTTCATTTAATTCTGATTTTGAATATTTACTTTGTTATTTCAGAGGTACCTTGATGGGAACGTCACGTTAAATTGAAAGTTATTTATTACAAACATTAGAGCTAACACGAGGTGCTGTCAAGAGGGCGAAGAAATGGACAGACGTTCAGAGAAAACAAGTGCTACAGGACTGTGGTCAGTGACGTGGGTAGGGTTTAGTAAATGTAATATTGCACACGAATAAATAAAATCTCAGCAGGTAAATGTTTGTGCTGGGTGAAGCGTGTGAATGCTTGGCCTTATCCGTAGCAGTACATTCCGGCAGGCGTACTTTAACGGACAACCAATGCTGCCTATGACACAATGAATCTAAGTAGACATTACTAAAGTTTCCTTTAAACTTTGTTATAGATCTTAGTATTACCGTTTCGTGTACACAGAACAAAATTACATATCTTGTATTGTTGGAATGACCAGACGCTTGTTAAATATGACATTTACTTAACTTGGTTGACTTCCGTTTTGGAGACATGGTACTGCCTCTGCTCTCGAAACGTAGATACAAAACGCTGATCTATGTAAGAGAGGCGTTCAGTATGTAATATAACACATTTTTTTCTGGCAGCAGATTGATTTTATTCGGGATTTCAGTACATTACATTATTCCTCATTCTTTTGGCTACAAAGCCTTATTTTTCAACACAATCTCTGTTCAGTGAGTCGGCCTTACGCCACTTTACTGGGAGGGCCTTTATGCCCGCGTCATACCGCTCTACTGGTTGAAGTCGGAATCGACGTCTTGCTGCAACAATAACTTCCCCATCATCCACGTACTTCTTCCCCTGGCGTGCATCCTTTATGGGCCCAAACAGATGGGAGACGGAGGCTGCGAGATCCGGGCTGTAGGGCGGATGAGGAGTAGCAGTCAAATGAAGTTGTGTGAATTACTCTCGGGTGCACAGACTCATGTGAGCCCTTGCATTGTCACAGAGACGGAGAAATTCGTTTGCATTTTTGTGGCGATGAACACGCTGAAGTTGTTTCTTCATTTTCCTGAGGCTAGCACAATACAGTTCAGAGCTGATCGTTGAACTTAGAGGGAGGAAATCAAACTGAATAACCTCTTCAGAATTCCAGAAGACAATCTTCATGACTTTATCGGCAGAGGGTGCAGCTTTTAACTTTTTCTTCGGAGGAGAGGTGGTTTGCGTCACTCCATAGATTGCAGTTTCATTTCCTGTTCGAAGTGCCCCATGTTTCATCACTGTGACGATGTTCGACAAAAAATTGTCACGATGAACGTCGTAACAAGCAATCAGTTCCATTCAGGTGGTCCTTCATTGCTCTATGTGGCCTGTTGGGCGGCGAGGAACACGTTGGGCACACGCGTTGAAGTACACCAACAGAGACGTCCAGCAGTGAGGTGTTCGTTTGTGATCCGTCGATCACCTCCAATGAGAGTGACTGCAAGTTCCAACATTGCAGGAGTCGAAGATGTGTGCGGCCGGCCTTTATGCTGGAGATCGGACAGGTTTGCGCAACGTTGCTGTGATGATGACTGACGTCTCGCCCAACGACTCACCGTACTTTTGTTCGCTGACAGGTCTAGATAGACAGCCTGCAAGCGCTTGAATGTATACGATGCTCTGGTTTTCTACCAAAAGAAACTCAATGACAGCTCTCCGCTTGGAAGCCACTCCCGTTACAGGCGCCATTTTGAAAGCTATGTAGAGCGTCGCCACTTACTGGAACTTCATGAAGCTATAGGGGCTGAAGCGGGAGTATTACGCGATGCCCCGCAACAAATTCCGTATTTTTTTCAACCGAAACTGCCCGAGAAGAAAAAAAACGCCCCTCATACCATCATTTCATTGTAGGAAGTATCTACACATAGTTTTATGAAATCATCGAACATTAATCGTATTGCAGGTTAGGAGAGGTAGAGAAATCTGGTGAAGGAACAGACGCTGTATGAGACGGACCACGTAACAAAAATAGTTTTCAGATAAGGGTAACCGCAGCTAAGTAATCGATGTTTCAGAAATAAACCGTTCTCGGCTGTATATGAACTTCTACAGCAGGGTCAGCCAAACGCTGCGCAGTGTGCAGACGTGCGGAAGTGCTGCACATGTGCGCACGTGTGCGACAGCGACATCTGTTATTAGACATGTGTCCTAAATCGACGGCGGCAGCTCCACTTCCCTGCGTATGTGGTACAAGCAAGAGCGCAACATACTCAGTCTCGTTTACCCCTGGTGAACGTAACCTTAACAGAGAAGTACTGAGAAATGGCAGGAACTGTGAAAAAGCAAAGGACGGGAGATCGATGTTCTCAGTCGTTTAAAAATGACTGGGAACTGCAATTCTTTTTTGTAGCCGTTGGCGAAAACTCAGTGTTTGCTGTGTCGCCGAATAATAGGCGGCCAGCGTAAATTTTCAATTGAAAGACACTACAATACATATCACAAAGACGAGTGTATTGTACTCAACAGTGAAGAACGGCAAGCAAAATTAAATGTCCTTAAGAGAATGGATGAGAGACATCAAGTCGATTTTACTGTACGTCAAAGTAACTGATACTTCTTGAACTCTTAGTTTCTTGTGTTACATTTATGTCTATTTTACTGTACGCTGTACAATGCACTGTTTTCAATTTTCCAGAATGACAACCACACTAAATCTTCACTGCGAGCAAGTTTTAAAATTACATTAAGAATTGCACAATCTGGGAAACCCTTTTCCGAAAGGGAGTTTGTGAAAGGGTGTCTGAGTGATGCTGCAGAACTTGTGTGTCCCACGAACGTTAGCAGGTTTCAAGAAATCAGTCCATCCAAACAAACAGTGACAAGACGTATCAGTGCTATGGCCGGCGATGTGCACAGGCAGTTAATAAATAAGGCTAATGACTTTGTTGCTTTCTCTCGATGAAGCAACAGATCTTACAGATACATCCCAGGTTGTGATATACATACGAGGTGTCGATAACGCACTTTGTGTAACAGAGGACGTTTTGGACTTAGTATCTTTGAAAGGGACTACTACAGGTCGGACTTACTCCAAGCTGTCGAGCAAGCGACTGATGGTGTCGATGTGGACTGGAATCGGTTAGTCTCAGTGACCACAGATGGAGCACCATCAATGTAAGGCCATCAGAGAGGACTCATAGCACGGATGCGCAAACCGCTAGGGCGCACAGACGAGACGTTGTATGGAATTCACTGCATTCTGCATCTAGATGCGCTTTGTGCAATATCAGTAACGTTAGCAAACGTCATGCAAATTGTTGTGCGTACTGTAAACTATCTGAAGACACATGGGCTTACGCATCGCCAGTTTCGGCGGTACTTGGAGGAATTAGGAGCGGAGTACGGCGACATATCTTACTGTACCGAAGTACGCTGGCTCAGTCGAGGTAAAATGCTGAAAATATTTTTTGATTTACGTTTGGTCATAGTAACATTCTTACATGAGAAGGGAAAAAGTGAACCTCTGTTGGAAGACCCTTGTTGGCTATCAGACCTTGCATTTCTCGTGGACATTACGTCTCACATTAACAGCCTGAACGTCAGTTTGCAAGGTGAAAGTAATTTAATTTCTGACATGTTGGAAAAAGTAAATGCCTTTGAAAGGAAGCTTCCGCTTTGGGAGAGCCAGCTATTGACAGAAAACACTGCACATTTCACGACTCTTGGACTGGTCCATGAAAGTGCTAGATTTCAAGAATACGTGTCAATAATTGTAAAAATTAAGGAACAATTTCGAGCGCGATTTTCAGATGTTACGAGTTTGTCTTTTGTCATTCACCTCTTTCCTCGACCGTTCTCGTCGTCAGTTGAAGACTCTCCGAATGATCTACAGGTGGAACTGATCGAACTACAGTGCAATACAAGACTGAAGGACAAGTTCTTTGCAGTGTGAAGTACAAAAGAATTCTACGAAAATTTTTCACAACAAGAATTTCCACGCCTGCACCGAGAAGCCGCGAGAGTTATGTCCATGTTCGGGTCGACATACGTTTGTCAAAGATTTTTCCCGGCGATGAAAATGAATAAATCAAGGTTTCGATCAAGCATATGTGATGAAAATCTTCGCAACTGCTTGCTCAAATGGTTCAAATGGCTCTGATTACTATGGGACTTAACATCTGTGGTCATCAGTCCCCTATAACTTAGAACTACTTAAACCTAACTAACCTAAGGACATCACACACATCCATGCCCGAGGCAGGATTCGAACCTGCGACCGTAGCAGTCGCGCGGTTCCGGACTGAGCGCCTAGAACCGCTAGACCACCGCGGCCGGCGCAACTGCTTGCGTTTGTCAATGAGCCGTGCTTTTGCGCCCGATATTAACTCTGTCATTTCTCATAACCAGTGATAAACGTGTTTGGATTTATTCCTTTCATAATTAAAAATTATTGTTTACTAACTGTGCATTATTGCCTCATTCTGCACCATGTTGCATTATTATCAGGAAAATTGGTCATTAAACCGATTGTTCCAATGTATACTTACATTTAGGTTTCTTTTTTTAATGTGTGAAGGACTACGCTCAGCTGAAGTCGATAAAATACAACATTCATCTAATTGTCGGTTATTATGCAGATTTCAGACGGGACTGATCAAAGATATAGCAATAATGATATTGAAATGACAGGTGATCATCGAGAGGTCTGCGGTTATAGTTCTGTTCAGAGGTCAGTGGGACAGAAATTATGTGGGTGTAGCTGAAGGCACCGAGAATTAGTTATAGGAAACCTTGCATTAGTTTAATGTTATTTGAAATCATGAATAAGGTTCGTTGGAAGTCGCTAACTGCTCTCTTTCTGAAATACTAGACCAAAAACATTACGCGTATTTACGTGCCGTCAGTCAAGCTCCCTTAATAAAAACCCACGGTTGTTAACTGTATTACTTGTCTTACTGGGTTAAGCTGTTAACATAAAAGGAGACGTCTTAATGAGTAGACTGTGACAGTGTTTTAAATGTTTAATACGCGAAATACCTTCCCATGGTTGTCTTGCAAGCTGTGGAAAGAGCACTAGAATGCGCAGGTACAGAGTATCCCAGCAAGTGGATAAAGTGACATCTGTGCGTAGAAACATGCACTACATGAACGCTGACGGCTGCGGCGTGCACGCTGTGACCCGGAAGTTGCACATGTGCAGGAGCACCGCACGCGTGCAGAATTTCTGGCCAGCCCTGTTCTACAGCAACACGATCAGTTTCGAGATGTGAAATCACATCTTCAAGTGTACATAATTCAGTAAAACGTTTAAGCCAGTATCAGGACAGATGTTATTTGAGACCACGACCTCTCGGAGAGACCGCGCGGTTTGAGGCGTCATGCCACGGACTGCGCAGCCCCTCCCGCCGGAGGGTCGGGTCCTCCCTCGGGCATGGGTGTGTGTGTTGTTCTTAGCATAAGTTAGTTGAAGTTGTGTTTAAGTCTAGGGACCGATGACCTAAGGAGTTCGGTCCCTTAGGAAATCACACACATTTGAACATTTTTGAGACCACGAAACCGGTCGTGCTCCTGTAAACGTTCATATATATCTGTAAGCGGTTTATTACAGAGACTTGGACACGTAGTAAAATTCGCTGGCACGCGGTTTCTAGCCGTGGAGAAAAGCTTCCACGTTCGCTGGTTCAGGGAAGCATTTGATATTGACAAACATGACAATAATTTCAACATAAAAGTTGGAAGCCTCAGAGTAGAAGAGCCCTCCCAAGGGCGTAGCCACAGAAGGGAATGCAAAATGCACGCTGCTTCTGCAGTGTCACTTCACTTCGCTGCAGCAAATACGCTAGTTGAGAGAAGCCTTCCGATTTCTGTCGACTGAGGAGTGCGGCAAAACGCAACAGTGGAGGAAGCAAAAAACACAGGTGTGGGTGCGTACGATACTTGCCCCTCTAGCCAGTACTTTTGCTGTTCAAGTTACGATTCGTCGATCTGCTGTGCAAATAAAAAAGAATTGCAGAATAGCTTCCTGTGGCTGATGATATTACAGGAGTTTCTGGTCGTTCTGCATATAGACAGGCATGTGATGTTAACCTTGTAAACCCATTTTCAGCAAATTAGAGAAAATGTACTTCAGGTCGAGTACGGTTCAAAGCAGACCGTCAGATTTAACTATGTTGCCGACAGAATACGATACACCTGCTAAACTCGAATTCAGTGTAGGATGGGAAAAATTGGCCGGCTAAAACCGAGAGCGATTTAGTTGTGAATAACCGAGTTTTACTTTTTACTAATTACCGAGTAAAGAAAACGAATTATGAATTAGCCATAGCAGTAGCGCTAAAATTTTTCTTTTCTTTTTTAAAGAAAAGAACAATTTTTAATTCGCAAAATATAAATTGGTTTGAAATATTACGTTATTATAGAAAATAGGAAAGCGATCAGTGCTAGTTTAATGACAATGTCGACAAAAACGAGCAACAACCAATGGCATAAGAAGTTGTACAGCATTGCTAAGACAGTGATGTCCCCGTCGCCATGTGTCGTGGCTTCTGGACGCGTGTACGAGCAGTGTCCAGGACCACCCGGTCTACACTGTAGCCGGCCGCGGTGGTCTAGCGGTTCAGGCGCTCAGTCCGGAACCGCGGGACTGCTACGGTCGCAGGTTCGAATCCTGCCTCGGGCGTGGATGTGTGTGGTGTCCTTAGGTTAGTTAGGTTTAAGTAGTTCTAAGTTCTAGGGGACTGATGACCACAGATGTTAAGTCCCATAGTGCTCAGAGCCATTTGAACCATTTTTCTACACTGTAGTTTCTTGTCGTCGTCACCGGACATCTGTTGTACGGCAGGATGGTACCAACCTCAGAAAGTAAATATTTTTATGAAATGACATCACAACGAAGTATAGTGCGCCATTTACTTTAAAAGATTAAAGATTTGTCTGCCACTTCTGCGAAATAATGAAAGAGGAAAGAAGTCATAGCAACGGCAATAAATTATAAACTTACCAGCAATTCATTCATAGTGTACAATAAAAATAGAAAGTAAACTGATCTGCTGTCTGTGTCTGCATAATTTGCCTATATCATCTTGTAGCCCTAGAAAACGGACAAATTAACACGGAAATTTTCACTCTCCAGCACTTTCCGTAATGCCCAAATAGTGCATGATGCCCCATTACATGATTTGTGAGCAGAGTTTAAAAATTAGAATCAGTAGGAAATACAGGTGATTTTTTTTGTAGTTTCCAACCACTTACCAATTTTCAAGATAAGTAGAGAAAAGTGGCGGTTTAAGTTTTCTTTTATTTGCCAATCTAATATTTTAATTGTATGTATCTTGAAACTGAGACAGTCAAAATTTTTCAATCTTTGTTCGATTTGTACTTTTGTTACATGAAATAATAGGAACAAAAAACGAAAATCGATTATATCAGAAAGCGATTATTGTAAGAGGTCTTAGCAGCCAGCTTAAAGTGGCATGGAAAAGAAAACTTCTGTGACGTAAGGAACTACACTGATAGCAAGGAAACGAAAAGTAGCCTTATAATAAAAACACAATTCCTGGAAAGGGGTATTTTTCTCAAGTCAAAGTTATAGTCGTTTTTCTTTTATTTCTTACTAAGAGTTGTCAAACAGCAAATGAAATGTGTTCTTTATTACACATCATACTAAATCCAGTGTACAGTAGCTGCTAAAGTAGGGCATGAATTTTGCTTTACATTAATTTTTTTAGGACGTTCGTTGAACTTGTGATTTATTTACCACAGTGATACGTTTTATTGGCTCTGTGCAGTATTTTTCATCAACACTATTTAAGTACAACATTCATTAAATGTAGAAACATTTATTAAATCTTACGAAACTGGAGAAATCCTGAGAAAATTGCAGTATGGTAGTTTTATGATGGTGGGTTGTGGGAGAGGGGCGCAGTTTTAGCAATTCTGCCAGGAGCGCGGGACCACATGAAGTGAAGTGAGGGAAGTCTCCATGTATCTCGGAGTGAACCAAAGCGATGTCATTCGGACATGGAGGAGATACAGAGAGACAGGAACTGTCGATGATATGCCGAATATGGCTCGGAATAACCGTGACAGAAACGACAGCATGTTGAATAAATGCTTTTCGTGCAGCCACAGGACGTCGTTTTACGACTGTGTGCAAGAGGCTGCATGATGCGCTTCACTCCCGACGTCCTTGGCGAGGTCCATCTTTGCAACCACGACACCATGCAGCATGGTATTGATGGGCCCAACAACACGGCGAATGGACCGCTCAGGATTGGCATAATTCTCTTCACTGATGAGTGTCGCATATGCCTTCAACCAGACAATAGCCGGGGACGCGTTTAGCGGCAACCCGGTCAGGCTGAAAGGCCTTAGTCACACTGTCCAGCGAGTGCAGCAAGGTGCAGGTACCCTGCTGTTTTGGAGTGGCATTATGTGGGGCCGACGTACGCCGCTAGTGGTCACCGGAGTCGCCGTAACGGCTGTACGATACGTGAATGATATCCTCCGACCGATAGTGCAACCTTATCGGCAGCATATTGGCGAGGCAATCGTCTTCATGGACGACAATTCGCGCCCCCCATGGTGCAATTCTTGTGAATGTCTTCCTTCAGGATAACGACATTGTTCGACTAGAGTGGCCAACATGTTCTCTAGACATGAACCCTATCAAATATGCCCGGGCTGTTTATGGACGACGGACCCAGCAACGACTCTGAGAGATCTACGCCGAATCGCCATTGAGGAGTGGGACAGTGTGGACCAATAGTGCCTGGATGAACTGGAGGATAGTATGTCCTGACGAACACAGGCATGCATCAATGCAAGGGGACGTGCAACTGGGTATTAGAGGAACCGGTGCAAGCAATCTAGACCACCACCTCTGAAGGTTTCGCTGTATGGTGGTACAACATGCAATGTGTGGTTTTGAGCAATAAAAAGGGCAGAAATAATGTTTATGTTGATCTCATTCCAATTTTCTGTACAGGTTTCGGAACTCTCGGAACCGAGGGGATGAAAAACTTTTTATTTGATGTGTATATTTCTGTACGATTCGTACAGAATGGATTACAAGCTGAAGAGAGGAATAATTATTAGCTGTGTGTTATAAAGGTGCGAATGTTGGCAGACACACTGGTGCCAGTGCACGCACTGGCCGCGACATGTGTGAGCTGGCGCGGCTGCGGCGTCCCATTACCGGCGCCAGCTGCGGCTGACAGCGAGTGCGACGCGCGGCCGCCGCGTCACAGCGCCACGCCAAGGCGTGAAGCCGGGCAGGCAGCAGACAGCGAAACGTCACGTCGAGCGTCTGATGAAACAAGGGCAGCCCTGTCTCGTGCACTGTGCGATACAGTTTTGTCTGAAGTTCGCCTTCGTAACCTAGCAGCTTTACTGCGAAGCGTCTTAATTAGATGTTTTCGAAAAATAATTTCAACTTATGCTACCTGGTGATAAGTACCCATAACCCCTGTGTAATTGACCACTAGATGTCACTAGAGGAGGATCCGCCCGTATAAAAGGATATTGGGAGTACTGTGTTGTCAGCACAGCAGGAGTAACAGTTAAATGAGTCAGTGTTGGGAAAGTTCTGCGACTCTCAAAATGGACTAGTAATTGGATGTCACCTAAGCAACAGTCCACCCCGATAGCTGACTGGTCAGCGTGACGGATTGCCGTCCTACGGGCCCGTGTTCGATTCCCGGCTGGGTCGGGGATTTTCCCCGCTCAGGTTGGTTGGTTGGTTGGTTTGGGGAAGGAGACCAGACAGCGTGGTCATCGGTCTCATCGGATTAGGGAAGGATGGGGAAGGAAGTCGGCCGTGCCCTTTCAGAGGAACCATCCCGGCATTTGCCTGGAGTGATTTAGGGAAATCACGGAAAACCTAAATCAGGATGGCCGGACGCGGGGTTGAACCGTCGTCCTCCCGAATGCGAGTCCAGTGTCTAACCACAGCGCCACCTCGCTCGGTCCCCCCTCAGGAACTGGGTGTTGTGTTGTCTTCATCATCATTTCATACCCATCCGGCGGGCAGGTCGCCCAATGTGGCGCCGAATGTAATAAGCCCTGCACCAAGGCGACCGGACCTGCCCCGTAAGCGGCCTCCCATCCAATGACGCCAAATGCTCATTTCCATTTACCTAAGTAACAAAATAACCGCAACATTTAAACTCTTCTAAACCTGCCCGAGTCGAGTGAGGGTGACGTGAATGCGAAAAGAAAAAAGGAGGTAGAAGAACAGGTTAAGCAATACCAGTCAGACTCATGAACTGACGGACAAGGACCGTCGAACACTGAGCAGGGTAGGTATAAAAGCTCGCATGGAATTAGCTGAAGGAATCACTCGTTATTCCCAAGATTGTACCAGTAGACTAGCTAGGATAATGATTGTGCATATGAAGATAAAAATAATAGGATGCAATGGTCGAGGAGCTCCGTATAAACCACAGAGGTCTAGAGACAGTGCCAAGCACAGTTCAAACTGTCATAAAAGCGGAGGGTGGACATTTCCCACACTAACATCCACGTGTAGGCAATACGTGACAATGATCGTCAGTGACATGCCCACTCTGCAATTAAAATAGAAGTTTTACTAGCTGCAACACAGTCGCGAATTGGTGAGTGATTCGAATATAGAATAAAGATCCTTTACTTTATGTATATGGTCACAAATTTTTTGTCATCAGACTACCGGTTTCGGTATATAATGACCATCTTCAGATATGTTTTATAAAAACATGTCCTAATATACTGGAGCAAAGCACTAGTGCTGCTGACAAGATGACTCCTGTATATACCATTATTTACACACATCTGACGATGCTGGCTCTGGTTTTGTGTTTACCACCTGACGATGTCACAATGGCTCCAGTATATTAGGACATGATTTTATAAAACAGATCTGAAGATGGTCATTACAGACCGAAACCGGTAGTCTGATGACAAAACATTTGTGAGCGTAAAGTAAAGAAAATTTTATAACATTTAAGTATCTGGCACAGGGTCCGCGGAGCACTATGACACTATTTCTCTAACGCCCTACTCTCTAACAGCTGGTGGGGAAAAATAAAATTTAAATCTTTCCGTACGAACTCAGATTTCTATTATTCTAATTACGAGGATCAGTTCTCCCTACGTAGGTGAGCGTCAACATAATATTTTCATGAAATTTCAGTCACTAACTATCTTATCTCGTCGCAATGAAAACGCCTTTGTTTTATCATTGCCACCTCATCTGACGTATCATATCCGTGACACTCTCTCTCTTGTTTCTTTGAATTTTTCGGCGTCGTTCGTCGATCCTCTCTGTTAAGGATCCCTTAATACGCATTAATACTCCAGAAGAAACGGACAAGGTTAGTGTAGGTGGTCTGTTACGTAAACCTGTAACATCTTCCACGTGTTCTGCCGTTAAAACGCGACCTTTGGTTTGCCTTCACCAGAATATTTTCTATTTGATCGTTGCAAGTTAAATTGTTCGTAATTGTTATCCTAGTTGAGTGACAGACTTTAGATTTGTGTGACTTATCATGCAACCGAAATTTCACATGTTCTTTTAAGTACTCATGTGAATGACCTCACTCTTCATTGTTTAGAGTTAATTGTCACTTTTCACACCATGCAGATATATTGTCTAAATAGTTATGCAATTTGTTTGGGTCATCTGATGATTTTGTAAGACGGTAAAAGACAGCATCAGCTTCAAACAGCCTAACAGAGCTACTCAAATTGTCTCCTAATTTGTTTATGTAGATTAGGAACAGCAGAAGGTCCATAACGCTTCCTTGGAGTTCGACAGATGTCTCTTCCCTATTACTCGATGACTTTCCCTCAGTTACTACGATCCGTGACGGTTATTACAGGAAGTCGCGAATCCAGTCGCACATCTAAGATGATGCTCCGTAGGAACCGTTTCTAGATGACCGTATCAAAATCCTTGTGGAAACCAATAAATACGGAAACCGTAACGTTAGTTTCTTTTAGTATTTTAGCATTTTTATAACAACATACGACAGGACACGATCTAACATTTTTGTGAGTTTAATGTACTGTTTTGCGAAATATCACATTCTGTGATATTATATGGTAGTTACACGACTATTCCAGTACTACATTGGAACATAACGACCGATCTCGATAACATTAACTAAGCGAAAATTTGTGAGTAAATTCTGCAAGTAATTAATTACGAGGGCAGGTGAAAGGGTATATGCCTGTCAGAGAGGCTGTGCTGATATCAAAGGCTTCTTCTCTTACTCTGGAACATGTTGCGCAAGTATAGTGTAAATCTGACGCATGAAATACTTAATTGAGTTACTAGTCGTGTGTGTTTTGTTCAAATGGAAGAAATCGACCTCTGTGCCGTCACCAAATTGTTTGTTCTAGTTGTTTCACCTTCGACGTATGTGTCCCTCCCTCATTTTCAACAGTTAATAGTCGACTGAATCCAAACGTGACCAGCCGTACTTTTGAAGGCTGTGTTCGTGAAAGTCGTCCAAAAACTGTGGCCTCAGAGGAAAATGACGAGAAAGTGAACAACATGGCATCGTGTGACAGGAGATGAAATATCTATGTAATAAAAAGCGCCTTAAGTATATCGGAAGAAAGGAAAAAGTAAATTGTCCCTTGAGGTGCGCCCATTAGAAAAATTTGGGTTCCGTATTTTCTGATGAGAGGGACTGCAGACCAAGAAAAGGGGAAGTTGGTATCATCTGCAGGACAGGTTATGGTCCAGTACGTTTTGGGATGGTCTTCTCGGAACTCCTGTTATTGATTACATTCCAAAGAGTTAATAATACTGTCGAACACGACACAGAACGAAAAAGATCTCAAGAACGGAGTGAGGTGGCAAAAAATGTTTCGTTTTTATTTATATTTATTTTAGTTTAGATGGGCGAAGCACGTTCTCAAAAAGGTGATTAGACAGTGATTAGGCAGCTCGAAAATGAGGAACTTCAACTGAGATTTGTTGCTACATTAACCACACTGTTTTCTTACTTTTATTTATTTTTGCATATAAATATAAATGTACGTGGAAATTTATATGAGTACAGTTAAATGACTTACATCGAGACAAGTGAGTGTTTTACAGGACTACGTAAAATGCGCTCTAAGAGTAGATTCAATAACAAAATGCATTGACATAAAAGCAATGATGAACATAACGCTTTTGAACAAAAAACAAAATACGTGCTTTCACTGCCTGTTTGAGTAATTTTTAGCTTGCTATATCTTTACGCGGCCACAGAGGGTCGCATTATAACTGGAGTTCAACCCCTCTTCCGGTTACCCTGAATTTGGTTCCTTGTGCTTTCTATAAATAGATTAAGTCGAATTTAAAAAGACACAACTGATTTTCTTTTTCCTTATCCACACTTGTCCCAGGCCTCTGATGCTGTCATAATCGAACAAGCGTTAACCCTAACTTAATTTTATGTATAACCGATTAACTTATTATGTTAAGTACATGTGATGCATCTGCAAAATAATGAAGGATAGAAACGAATGCAAGGTATTATTAAACAAATCCAAGTATTCACTCCCTGTTGATCCATCACGGACAGGGGACATCAGCTGGGCAAGTAATTATTAATATTAATAAAATTCGTCACCAGCCGTGTTACTGAGATTTTATTATATTTTATTTTGAATACCAGTTTCGGCATTCCACTAAGCCATCTTTAAACCCCATATGCCTCTTTTAAAATAAACGATATTGTCATACAGTGCCATATATTCCTGGATGGCGTGAATTCAAACCGTTTCAAAAACGCTTCATCCGAAGCAAAACTGTTAAGTCTTCGAATGAAATCCGTCAAGGCGATAGCAGCGTCACCTGGCGAGGAATGACTGCCAGTCAGACACACACACCGTGCATGTAGTATCAGTGAACGTGCTGTCCGTGTATAGAATGGGGAAGGCGCGTGGTCTGTTTGAGTTTTACCCGGATCAGGTTGCGATGGGCCAGAGGCTCGGCACGAGCATTTCGGAAGCTGCCGACTTGTCAGGCGTTCCAGGAGTGCTGTGGTGAGTGTCTTCAACAAGTGGCGAAACCAAGGTGAAACCACGTCCAGACGACGTGGGGTTGAGTGGTCACCCTTCATTACAAATGTTAGATGTCATAGGTTGGGCAGACCAGTAAAACACGACAGGTGGCGAACAGTGGCGGAACTGACATCAGACTTTAATGCTGGGCAGAGTACAAGTGTGTCGGAACACACAGTGCACCGAACACTCCTAACGATCGGCTTCAGCAACCGACGCATGTGCCGATGTTAACACCATGATTTCGGCAACTACGACTGAATTGGGCACGCGACCATCGGCACTGGACGTTGGCTCAGTGGCAGGGCAATGCATAGTCTGATGATTTCGGATACCTTCTTTATCAAGCCCATGGGAAAGCGCGAATCCGCCGACTTCCAGGGGAATAGCCCCTTGACACCTATACTGCAGGATGGAAACAAGATGGCAACTGCTGCATTATGCTCTGGGAAACATTCACGTGGACATCCATGTGTCCAGTGGAGCTCGTGCAAGGCATCATGATGGGCACGGAGTATCGTATTGCAGACCACGTACGTCCATTCATGACGATCATGTTTCCCGGCGGCATTGGCATTTTTCAACAAGATAATGCGCCATGTCACAAGGCCAGGAGCGTGATGGAGTGGTTCGAGGAACACAGTGGCGAGTTACAGTTGATATGTTGGCCTCTCAACTAACCAAATATGAACCCAATCAAATACATCTGGGATATGACTGAGCTTGGCGTCAGAGGCCATCGCACACCTCCCCGGAATGTACGGGAATTAGGTGCCTTGGCTGTGCAGACAGGGTGCCAACTCCCTCCAGCGACCTACCAACGCCCCATTGTTTCCATGCCATGGCGCGTCGCTGCAGTTGTCCATGCCAAAGGTGGACATACCTGCTATAAGGTAAGTAGTAATAATTTTCTGGCTGATCAGTGTAAATAAAAACTGAAGAGTAATTCCCTTGCAACGTTGCTCGATGTCTTCCTTCATGAACTTGCAAAGCATCTCGTATCAATCAAGGAACTTGATTTCTTCAAATCTTTCTAAATAAAGGGTGCCTCAAAAGCTGTGATACAGCTTCAATGTGGTATACCATCCAAGCTAATTAAGATATGATCATGTTTGGCTTATGTGACAAACTCACGAAGTTCTGTTTGTGCATATTCCAAATTGTTGTGAGTGAAGTATAATGACAACGGCTCAAGAAAAGGCTTCCTAACGCGGTATATGAAGCACCCTTCCTCGCGGACGTCGATAATACACGAATTGTATGCGTTCATGTTAATCATCATACTGGACGATCTGAAACAAGTGAACTCGATACAGAAAGGATGCAATTGGCTTTTCAACGTTCATCGCAGAAGTCTGTAGAGTGAGCGCCGCAGCAGCTGCAAATCCCTAGGGTGACTGTGGGTCGTTCGGAAGCGTTTACAAATGTATCGATACCAAATGCAACTGTTGCACGCATTGCATATGAAAAAACCACGACGTACGAAATTTGATATCGACGTCATTTACCGTTTACAGGGAGATGCAAATTTTGTAAACAACGCAGCATTTTATGACGAAGTAACATTACGCTGGTGTGGTAAGGCAAACAAACACAGTGTTTGCATCCGGGCACAACCAAGGTGCATTCTGTGACGGAAGACGTAGGTGGCAGCCCGAAACTGGATTTTTAGTGTTCGTCGATCGTTAACTGCATAATGGGACCATTTATGTTTCTCAGAAAATAAGTTAATTCTAACAGTTACCTTGATATGCTGCAGCTGTATGCATTACCACAACTGGCTGGCTGCAATTTCAGTCGTTTTCTAACAACATGATGCACTGCCTCATTGGGCTTAGACTGTTCAAGACTCTCTATAAGTGTTTCCAGATCGCTGGATTTGTATGGTTGATCCAGTTACCTGGCCTCCTAGGTCTCCTGATATTACACCGATGGATTTCGTTCCATGGGTGTATGTCAAGCACAGAGCCTACAAAATTGTCAACCACATCAATGATTTAAAGAACTAAATCGTTGCTGTCATTGCCACAGCTGAAGTGGATTTGTTGCAACATCTATGGACAGAGCTTGAATACAGACTGGATATTGTTCCTGATAACAAGGGCGCACATGTTGAAATTGACTGAATGGCATAAAAATGTTGTGAGACAGTGTGTCACATAAACCAATTATAGTGTGAATATCTGAATTAGTTTGTACGCTATTACACAGTAAAGTTGTACCGTCGCTTTTGAGACACCCTGTATATTAATATAATTCCAAAAGTTGTTAATATTGAGCTGTGCTCATGATGAGAATTGTTTGGTCTTGGTCCTACTGTCTTTAGTTATATGTGCAGACTCTTCGTTCAATTCATATAAAAATACCTGCTGTGGAAGAGACACAATACCAAAAGTTTCGAACATAGATGAAAATATTTTGCATTCTACAGTCTGTAGTAGTTCGCAACCTGTATTTCGCTCTTATTGCCTTTCGTTAGTACATACGTACGGCTCTGTTTATGCAGTACAGTTTGCGGGAGTTTTGTATTTACATTGATAGTTTAATAACTTACAGTGGATAAGCTGTGAACAACAGAGAACAATATGAACGGAATTTATGTATAATTTTAAGTAACAATAATAATAACAACAGTACCAAATAACACCCATTGAGCTACTTCTGCGTCTGTAAAAAAAATGCACGTCGCCTGCTGTGTTCGTTTTCTGCGAGACAGGTCTGTGATGCACGTTGCCTGTGTTGGCGGCGTTGAAATCAATCTCTCTGCAATAGTCGCATGCTGACTGAGCAGGAGTTGCAAACGGTGCTGCAGAACAGCTGTGTCACTAGTCGTAGAAGTATTATAGAGCTATTTACAAGAGAATTTCGTAGTGTTAAAGTACAGGGTGTAACAAAACTACTTATACAATATTTTAAACTGTTTAGAGGAGATGAAATGAAACATTTATTTTATACGGCAAAAGTCAGAGGTGCATCGTTTTCGCGCCAGAGGTCCATAAAGGTTTAGTGGCTACTGATGTTCAGAGACAGTGTTCAAATCGTCCTGAGATGATTGTTGTGTTAGAGAGGTTAGTGTCCTCTTAAGGCTGTTTTTGTGAAGTGAGGACAAAGTGATTTGTGTACGAGAGGCCGATAGACATTTCAGAAGTAACTTATGGAAATTACCGATGTCACTCTTCTTATTGTCACAAGACTAATGAGCAAGATGTGTCCCTCTGCTCGCTGTATTTTTTTTTCTTTTATGATAACGGGAGGTGGTGGGACAGTTTAGTCATTACGAGAGAGAGAGAGAGAGAGAAAAAAAAAACGGGAAAATGAAGATTAAGGTGTAACAATGCGAAATTGATTCTCATCCTGTGACTATATATCGACGTCAGCCTTTTGGAACACATGAGGATTTGTGCCGAACCGGGACTTGAACCCGAATTTCCAGCTTATCGAGAGTGGTCACCATATCCATTTCGGCGGTTTCAGCACTCCTCCGGGACCGCTCTAAACCTCCATATAACACTTAGTCACAATCCTTCCATTTGTACAATTCGTGATTCGCTCACAAGGAGACAAATGTTATGTCGTCATCGAGGCATGGGTACATCATTGATGGTTACAGTGTGTCTATACAGTGTCAGCGTCTTGACAATAGTGTCCTTCAGACACACGTACGTTTCCGATGGAACAGACTGTCACAGCTGCCGTAAATATTGCGAAATAGAATCGCATCTGCGACTACTCACAGACGTCACGTGAGGTTTAAGGTCGCGTCGATATACGGACTGAAAAAAGAATGGGGAAGGAAATCAGCCGTGCCCTTTCGACGGAACCGTCCCCGCGATAGCATTAAGCGGGTTACGGAATAACGAAAACCCGAAACGAGAGGACTGAGGCTTGAAGCGCCAACCCCCGAGCACAAGTACACAGCCCCACCTCACCCCGTAGAAGAGTGAAGGCGATAATGGGCCACTTGCTCCGCACTTGGAATACATGTGCGGGCACGTTCTGCAACACTGTGACACATCAGGACATCTCGTCGTTGTAGAAAACAAACTACTACTATGTCGCATAAATGGTTAGTGTAGATAATGGCTCATATAAGCATCCACCACACTTCTGCAATGCCCAGTTTTCATCACTTCTTCATTCATCAGGCTTTATTCACTCTATATTGCAGTTACGACGGTTCGAGAAGTTATGCTTTTGGTAGTTTTCATTTCGGAGCAGCAGCCTGAAAACCAGATCATTTAGAACCCGGTATGTGCTGGGGAATGTCAACGTTTAACACTATCGTTGTTACTGTTCGTAGTATTTTCGCAATCTTCTGAACAATGTTAAAAATTTTCTACTAGCGGGCATTAGACGAACACTTACGTAATTGCTAACATAAAAGAAATTCTCCAACAGCCGTGTACTGTGCGATATTATTTTATTTTTAAGGCTGCCAGTTTCAGCCTTCCACTATGCCATCATCAGGTCTCCGTACGCCGCAACTGGTAGCCTTCACAGTAAAATAAAGTAACATCGCAGAATACTCAGGTGTAAGAGAATTTCATTGATATTGACAATTACTTAACGAGTCGATGTCTGTTGTCCATGATCCATGATGTATCGAAAGAGAACACTTACGAATGCCAACTTTTCGCTACTCAATTCACCAAGGTCGGCCGGTGTGGCTGAGTGGTTCTAGGTGCTTCAGTCTGGAACCGCGCGACCGCTACGGTTGCAGGTTCGAATCCTGCCTCGAGCATGGAGGTGTGTGATGTCCTTAGGTTAGTTAGGTTTAAGTAGTTCTAAGTTCTAGGGGACTGATGACCTCAGATGTTAAGTCCCATAGTGCTCAGAGCCATTTGTTCAGTTCACCAGTCTCGTCACTGGCCTCTGATATCACCTGTAGGAGTCTAAATAATGCGTAGAAGGATCTAGTTACTCGCTGACCCGTAAATAGTGAGCGGTGATTGTATTCAGAGCTAGGATGACGATGTTCACTGAACGCAATCCGTCGTAACACAATAAATATTAAAACTACAGTTGACATGGTTTTTATTAATTACTGACGTTAGTGTCGATCAAGAGTAATTACGCAGTAGATGCGATGCACCCGAGGTCTACAGATAGCTTCTTCGTGTAGTAATTGAAACGTCCTCATTCCCGTGTTTGAAACCCACCACTACTTAGAGTTTGATTATAATCAGCCTTGATGGCCGAATGCTTCCGGCGTATGAAGTGGCCCCTAATTTTGCCAACGGCAGTATCAAAGATGGCGGAGGAGTGGACAGTGGTTCAGGTCAGCCTCTTGTCCTTGGGGTCGGAAACTGCCCCTAAAGGTAGAACGATGAACAACGATCAACGGCATGAGTATACAGAAGACGATGGAAGCCACTGCATTAAAGACACATAGAGTGTATCCATAGAATATGTGGCCTGCAAATGAAAATGTGTCATGAAGATCCCTCCATTGCCAAAAGATTCTGGAATAGTCCCCCGTTCTGGTCTTCGGGAGGGGACTGCAGAGGTGAAGGTGAACATGAAAAAAAGATTGAATAACCAACGAAAGGATAATGTTCTACGAATCGGGGCGTAGAACGTCAGAAGCTTGAACGTGGCAGGGAAGCTAGAAAATCTGAAAAGGGAAATATAAAGGCTCATTCTAGATATAGTAGCGGTCAGTGAAACATAGGAAGAAGACAGGGATTTCTGGTTAGATGAATATAGGGTAATATCAAGAGCAGCAGAAAATGATGTAACGGGAGTAGGGTCGTTATGAACAGAAACATAGGGCAGGGATGTGTTACTGTGAACAGTTCAGTGATAGAGTTGTTCTTATCAGAACCGACAGCAAACCAACACCGACGACCAGAGTTCAAATATACATACCGACGTCGCAAGCTGAAGATGAAGAGACAGAGAAAGTATAGTAGGATAATGAAAGAGTAATACAGTGCGGGGAGACGAAAATCTAATCTTTTGAATGTTGGGCTCCATAAGCTTCCCTTTCTGTGCAACGACCGTGGAATATAAAATTATAAAGAATGTAGCAACCAGTTGCGGAAACATAATTTATTTATCCTGTTGCAAATCGATTTCGAGTGATATCAGTAATCATCGGTTCATTTTCTAATGATCGTGATGACGATAATTCTGCCAAAGACAGTACTTCTACTTATGGCATGTATCGTTTAGAAAAATGCACTGATAGTGACTGATATCACTCGAAGTCGATTTGCAACAAGATAAAATTATGTTTCCGCGACTGGTTGCTACATTCTTTATAATTTAAATTGAAAATCTAATCGTCATGGGGAACTAGAATGCAGTTGTAGGGGAAAGAGTAGAAGAAACAGATACAGGAGATTGTGGGCTTGGGACACGAAATGAGAGAGGATAAAGTCTAGTTTAGATTTGCTGTAAATTTCAGCTCGTAATAGCGAATAGTCTGTTTAAGAATCACAAGATTGGGGGGTATACGTGGAAAAGGTGGTATGATACGGGAAGATTTCAGTTAAATTAATTAATGGTCGGACATAGATTCCGAAATCACATACCAGATTGTAAAGCGTACCCAGAAGCAGATATAGACTCAGATCAGAGTTTAGTAGTGATGAAGTTTAAGAGATTAGTCAGGAACAATCAATACATAAAGAAGTGCGATATGGAAGTAGTAAGGAACGACGAGAGACGCTTGCAGTTCTCTAAGGCTATAGATACAGCGATAAGGAATAGCTCAGTAGGCAGTACAGTTGAAGAGGAATGGACATCTCTCAAAAGGTTAGTCACAGAAGTTGGAAAGAAAAACATGGGTACAAGCAAGGTAGCTACGAAGAAACCGTGGGTAACAGAAGAAATAAACCAGTCAAAACAACCTTCAGTTAAATTAAAAGCAAGTGCGTTAATATTTAGAGTGCAACGATATTGCCACTGTTAAATGCAAAGGAGAGAGCGGATGGTTGGAAAGAGTACGTTGTGGCCCCTATGCGGGGAAGTATTTATCTCATGTGATAGAAGAAGAAAAAGCAGTCGATGTATATGAAATAGGGGTCCAGTATTAGAATCAGAATTTAAGGAAACTTTAGAGGACTTAAGGTCAAATAAGGGAGAAGGGATAGATACAATTATATTAGAATTTCTAAAATCATTGGGGGAAGTGGCAACAAAACTACTATTCAGGTTGGTGTAGAATGTATAAAGCTGGTTACATACCATCTAACTTTCGGAAAAATATCCACACAGTTCCGAAGACTGTAAGAGCTGACAAGTGCGAGAATTATCGCACAACCAGCTTAACAGCTTATGCATCCAAGTTGCTTACAAGAATAACATACAGGACAGTGGTAAAGAAAATTGAGGATGTATTAGATGATGATCAGTTTGCATTTAGGAAAGGTAAAGACACCAGAGAGGCAATTCTGACGTTGCGATTGATAATAGAAGCAAGACTGAAGAAAAATCAAGACTCGTTTATAGGACCTGTCGATCTAGAAAAACCGTTTGACACTGTCAAATGGTGCGAGACGTTCGAAATTCCGAGAAACATAAGGGAAAGCCATAGGGACAGACGGGTTATATACAATATGTACATGAGCCAAGAGGAAATAATACGGGTGGACCACCAAGAACGAAGTGCTCTGTTTAAAACGGGTGTAAGATAGGGATGTAGTCTTTCGCCCCTACTCTTCAAACTTTACATCGAAGAAGCAGTGATGGAAACAAAAGAAAGATTCAGAAGTGGAATTAAAGTTCAAGGTGAAAGAATATGAGAGATACGATTCTCAGATGGCATTGCAATCCTTAGTGAAAGTGATGAAGAATTACATGATCTGCTGAACGGAATCAGTAGCCTAATGAGTACAGAATATGGATCGAGAATAAATCGAAGGAAGGCGAAAGTAATGAGAAGTAGCAGAAATGGGAACAGCGAGAAACTTAACATTGGGATTGATGGTCTCGAAGTAGGTGAAGTTAAGGAATTCTACTATCTAGGCAGCAAAACGACGGACGGAGCGCCTATACAAGACAATAAGTGTCTGGCGCAGTTGTAAGATCGGTTACTGCGCTGACACAGGGCAGATTATCAAGATTTAAGTGAGTTCGAACGTAGTGTCCACGACGATAGGAAACAGCATCTCGGCGATAGCGATGAAGTGGGGATATTCCCGTACGACCATTTCATGAGTGTACCGTGTTTATCGGGAGTATCAAATCTCCAACATCTCTGTGGCCGGAAAAATATTCTGCAAGAACGGGACCAACGACGACTGGAGAGAGTCGTTCCCATGACAGAAGTGCAACCCTTCCGCAAATTGCTGCAGATTTCAATGCTGGGCCATCAGTAAGTGTCAGCGTGCGAATCATTCAATGAAAATCATCAATATGGGATTTCGGAGCCGAAGTTCCACTCGTATACCCTTGATGACCGCACATGCAAAGCCTTGCGCCCCGCCTGGGCCTGTCAACTCCGACAATGGACTGTCTATGACTGGAAACATGTTGCCTGGTCGGACGAGTCTCGTTTCAAATTGTATCGAGCGGACGTGTATGGGTATGGAGACAACCTCATGAATCCATGGACCCTGCATGTCAGCAGAGGACTGTTCAAGCTGGTGGAGGCTCTGTAACGGTGTGAGGCGTGTGCAGTTGGAGTGATATTTGACCCCTGATACGTCTAGCTACGACTGACAGCTGACATATGTTTGCATCCTGTCTGACCACCTGCATCCATTCATGTCCATTCTGCATTCCGACGGACTTGGGAAATTCCAGACGGACAACGTAATACCACACACGTCCAGAATTGCTACAGAGTGGCTCCAGGAACACTCTTCTGAGTTTAAACACTTCCGCTGGTCACCAAACTCCCCAGACATGAAGATTACTGAGCATATCTGGGATGCTTTGCATCGCACTGTTCAGAAGAGATCTCCGTCCCCTCGTAGTCTTGCGGATTAATGGACAGCCGTGCAGGATTCATGGTGTCAATTCCCTCCAGCACTACTTCAGACATTAGACGACTCCATGCCTCGTCGTGTTGCCGCAACTCTGCGTGCTCGCATGAGCCCTACACGATATTAGGCAGTTGTACCAATTTCTTTGGCTCTTCAGTGTATATTAAGTCATAAGGCGTTACGAATCTGACAATGATACAGCTTCATGTTACCACAGGTGTATGTTCTCTTCAACTGTAAATGCAGTAGAACCTCGTTTATACGTTTTCTAACGCTAGTGATTAAATAAATGTACAGGCGAGACCAACATGAATCTGAAACTTCTTAACATATTTGTATTAACTTTAAATATATGCAAACAGAAGATACAAATTTTACAGCAGTAGGTACAGTACGGTAGTTCAAATAGTCTTATTTCTAAATTATGACCAATTAAAGTTACTTACGCCTAAAGAATGAATCGATTGTGGGTTGTTTTCTGGAAGAAACCATGTATTAATAGATCAAGTGTTCGTATGCTGTTATTTTGCACATCTGGTTATCACTATGTTCTAGATCTTATGTAAAGGTGCGAGTGCATTAAGTACTTCTGATATACCGGGATGGTCCACGGATTCACCAACTGATTCTCCCGTTTCCTCAGAACTGTCTATTTCTGCTGACAGTGGCACATTTTTTTAAATTATTTCATCATTATTTTGCACACAACACAAGGAAGCATCAGCATGACAATGAACAAAATCAATAACATCACTTCCATTTGCAATATGAGCCCGGTCATTGTCTTCTGTTAAATCGAGCTCTAAATCAAAATCTTCAAAATTTTCGGGCTCAGCTATAGTTTCACTTTTTGTGTTCCCAGCTTTTCGAAAGCACTTATTTTGTTTCCCTTCAACTGTTTCCAATCACTCGTTACGTATTGCACTTTCTAGATACGTAAAAAAAAACTACGTACCATTGTTATGTATTGTGATTGTTGGACCGCGGGCCACATTTCCCCTCCTTATTTATGAAACTGACTACCATAATCTTATGAAGAATGGCGTCACCTTGTGTACTGTAGCTACAAATGGTTCAAATGGCTCTGAGCACTATGGGACTTAACTGCTGAGGTCATCAGTCCCCTAGAACTTAGAACTACTTAAACCTAACTAACCTAAGGCAATCACACACATCCATGCCCGAGGCAGGATTTGAACCTGCGACCGTAGCGGTCGCGCGGTTCCAGACTGTAGCCCCCAGAACCGCTCGGCCATAATGTAGCTGCAGCAGACCAACAGCCACTGGTCACACCGTATATGAAACGTTTCGTGACGACTTCTTTGTCTTTGTAATGTGCAAGTGAGACGAAAATGAGTGTTGAGGAGTATAAAATATAGCGCATGAATTTGAATACGTGTAAATGGAAAACGTGAAAGGAGGATAACTTTTCTTCCAAAATCGAAAAAAGCACAAAATACAACGTGTAAATGTGAAAAACTTAGAGACGAGAAATGTGTAAATGCGGCTTCATTGTAATTGTAGCTGTATTAACACAGCTAGCTTGTAGTTTTATTAACAGTATACGATAACCAACGGCTAGCTTTCGTAACTACACTATTAATGACTTATATCTTTATTTTGAGATGATAATAATATTGTTCCTGATATATTTCAAATAATCATTATGCAAATGTACTTTATAATTATTTACGGTGATAGCTGTCAAATGACGATGTTATTCTGTGTAAGCACTGTCACTTGTCTTATTACTGTGCATAATTGCGTTGTTAACATTTGTCCAGTTTTACTTATCAGTTGCTTGGATTAGATGTATACTCATACAATGAAGGCTTTGACGACCGGATGTTTCAGCTGCCGAGAATTCTTCCGGGTTGTATGGCCGAGGTCCATGGAACTCTTCTGTCCCTGACGTTTCGTCCAAAGCTCCGTTGGACATCTTCGGAGATTGTGCTGAGTCTTGAATCAGTCGGCAAGATTCAGCACAACCAGGAGCACCTCCGAAGATGTCCAACGTAGCTTTGGACGAAACGTCAGGGACAGAAGAGTTAGATGTACACTCTTTAACATCAGCTGTTTACTCTATATTTTGTCATGGCTTGTACCGATTGTAATCTCACATTCGACAGAGGCCACGTACTGTGTTTATAGGTATAGCTTTGACGTGGAGCGGCCCTTTCTGTGCCATTTACCGTACGCATCATGCCGTGTCAGCTCTCCATACTTCCGCCAGGCGGTCGGAAAAATATTTATGATTAGTGGTTTTGGGTTTGGTCTTTAACATTACCTACGATAACCAGACCATTTGGTGTGGATCTGGTGGAAGGATGTTATCAGTGTGAGTTGCCTATTTCATTTCTTAACATGCTGTAGCTCTAGCCTAATTTCCTGTTTTCTTTAACTGCTGGAAACCTGAAGTAGTTGTTCAACGAACGAAACCACTCGTAACACAACAAAGGTCTAATAATACAGTTGAGGTGGTTTTTATTAATCATTATGTTGTAGTTAGTGCTGAGTAGTTGGTAATTATTTTTTGGATACTTCCTCAGGATTATTGTGATCTAGCAGTTAACTGATGAAAGTGCTTATCCAGTTTCTGCTGTAGACCCAGCTTCTGCCTAAGTCATTACTATAACTTAAATTGGAAATCGTAACATTGCCTTTGCGGGAGAATTAGCTACCTTGCTTAAAAAGAAAGTCGGACGTAGACAAGAGGTAAGAGGTTGGCGTTAGTAGGAGAAATTCTGCATAAGTCGAGAGGCTTGGCGGTCAGGTGTCACGCAACGGGGAGAGGAGTACAGCAGACGACACAGACAACTTCAGTAAAAACTTGGCTAATCTGCACCGTATGCATGGAACTCGTACGATACCCATTCGTGTCACTTGATTAAGAGACTTTTAAACAGCCGTTGTAAAGGGCTATGAAGAGATTTTTTAAAGTAAGTGGCCTTAATTGTCAGCTTATTGTACTGCATCATACTTTCAAAATGTATCAATAGAGCGTATAGATACCAATGCATCAACAGAATACAGATTTAAAACGATGATCTCATAATTATCATTTGATTTGTAAACTTTCAAACTCGCCTCCGACTAAGATCTACGTACGAAGGACGCATGAGTTCAGGGTTCGGCAACCGAGTATATTAAGAGTGAAACTGTTCTACATCTATGGTCTTATTTGGGACAGGAAGAGTGTAATTATTCGGCTATTGAATCGCATTTACACAGGGATAGATCACGCTAACATATTAATTTTTCTTGGAAGCACGCACATGCAACCTCATATTTTATGTAATAATTTATTATATCAAGATCGCCGACCATGGGAAGTGGGGAGAGTGCGCGCTGGAATTAAGGGTTTAGGCAAAGCATGGCAGTCAACGGCGCATTCTCTTTTACTATGTGACATATGTAGTATGTTTTACTGACATTGGGCCGGCCGTTGTAACCGAGCGGTTCTTGGCGCTTCAGTCCGGAGCCGCGCTGCTGCTACGGTCGCAGGTTTGAATCCTGCCTCGGGCATGGCTGTGTGTGATGTACTTAGGTTAGTTTGGTTTAAGTAGTTCTAAGTCTAGGGGACTGATGACCTCAGATCTTAAGTTCCATAGTACCTAGAGCCATTTGAACCATTTTTACTGACAATGGGTTTATCAGAGATTTACCTGTGGGGAAGATCATCACGCCATACGGTAATATCTACATCATAAGCAAAACGGTATTACAGATTTCACCATCGTCGTACACAGCAGAAAAATGGAAAGGAAAACTTGTGTTTAACGTTCCGTCGACAGAGCGGTCATTAGCGATGGAGCAGAAGCTCGAATTAGGAAAGGCTAGGGAAGAAATCAACCGTGCCACTTTCAAAGGAACCACTTCGACATTTGTCTGGAGCGATTCAGGGAAAGAGAGGAAAATCTTAATCTGACGGGCGGACGGAAAATTGAACCGTCGTTCACCCGAATGCGATCCAAGTGTACTAACCACTGCGCCACCTCTCTCTGAGTGTAGGTGGTAGAACGAGACAGATTGAGTTTACTATAAACAGTACAGTAGCAGAAGTCATTCTTAGAACGGAAACAAAGCCAACAATGACCACCTTAGAGAAAATCACAATATGCAGACTCTCATGACTTTGTGTCTACGAATAAATGCCAAAGGGATGGCAAAGTTCTTGCAACTTCGAACTGACGTAGAAAGTGAAGAGGACACAACGAAACCGTCAGGAAAGCAAAACTCATGCGTCGCAGATAAGGAGGACGTCATCTGTTAGTTGAATTATGTGTAGCAGAATAGGCAGTAATTCGCGACTCACGCACACTATAGCATCATACTATGTCAGGCCGGCCAAAGTGGCCGTGCGGTTAAAGGTGCTGCAGCCTGGAACCGCAAGACCGCTACGGTCGCAGGTTCGAATCCTGCCTCGGGCATGGATGTTTGTGATGTCCTTAGGTTAGTTAGGTTTAACTAGTTCTAAGTTCTAGGGGACTAATGACCTCAGCAGTTGAGTCCCATAGTGCTCAGAGCCATTTGAACCATTCAATTATACTATGTCAGTTACAAACCTAGCGCCAGAGGCTACATTTAATTCTCTCTCTCTGTCTCTCTCATGCTCATATGCGCTGCCCAACTGTATGGTGTTTTCTCTGACTCAGTTGCTTTGCTTTACTGTAGCTTATGGCAGCGGTCAGCAATAATTATTGTGCGAACAACATCGAGGCTGCCACTCTCTTCAGTTAGTTCAAAGAGTCCACAGCAGGAGCAGCACTGCCCAAGGCACTCTGAATTGTAGTTCGCCGTGCTGTCGTCAGATGGCAGATTACGTAGCGTCGCAGTTCAGCCGGCAGCCGCGCCAAGGATGAGTAAGGCTTGGATGGGCGACCACACTTTATACGCAAACATCCTCTCAAAGTAATAAGGAAACTAATGAAAAATAATTGAATTGTATTTATTTGGCCTCTTGGCAGCTCAGCTGTTGAGCCACATAGGAAGGACTGCTTCTGTGTTCCCGTACACCCTGTCATTACAGGGTCTAACCGACGTGTTGATAAAATCTCACTGGCCGGAGTCTCAAAATTGGCGATGCTTGCTACAAGGTAACAGCCTTGAGAACTTAAAAGTATTAAATAAATTTCTTAAAGAGCTTCTAAGTAAGTCAGGCCACTTATTTCTCCGCAGCATTGATGGTAGTGGACAAGTACGCTTGATTTTCGAAGTAGCTCATTGCTCATGCAGATTTGATTGTTTTGATTTTCAATCACATTAACAAAAACAATGTTGAGAAACATTTAATCACCTAGTCTCTTTTTTGCGTAGGCCCTGTTACTGTCTTGCACTATTGCACATTGACTCTCATGCATGAGTATCTCCTTCATTAATTACTTTTTTTATAACATGGAAGCTACGATGCAATATATCAGAAGTAAGGTATCCGAGATCGGCTGTTTCTCTATCAGCTGAGGTCCACGCACTGCCTGACCAGACAAAGTCTAACAAAACAAGCAACTTTATTAGCTTTTTACATTTTCAAATAAAACTGCCTATATCTCGAGACCCTTTCGTAAAGTGTCACGCGTAGAGCTTTAGCTTGAGAGACGGAGAGATCAATTTGGCTGGGACGAAGTAAGCCTGTAAGGATAACAGCAGTTTTAAGCAAAGCTCAGCCTGAGTTTTCTACGCGATTTTTACCCATATGCCTGGCTGACCCCCACATCTCTGTCTCAGAAAGAAGCCAAACTTCTGAAACGGCGAACACGGTTCGCTATGTTTGGCGTATGGGACTTCAGAATGCTATATGCACGCTGCAGGACTCTTCAAAGAGCGAAGAAAAGCTCCATGAATAATAATATGAACACGGTTGCAGTTAGCTCATGAGACAGATTTTTAGAAACTCTAATATGGTTTAGTCTCTCCGGTAATACGGCATATGTTGGAATTATTTCAGAGATTAAGCCTTAGCTGAAGTGGATTGCCAAATATTGTTACTTACTCTGTATTTCCGGAATGTCTGGTTTTTCCTGTACAGCTATGCGACACAGGTGTATGTGTTGAGTGGGAGAAAAGTATTATGTCTGAAATGAAGTGAAAGATGGCAAACGAAGGGTAGGGAATAATGTGAGTGCAGACAGTACTTATGTGAATCTATCAACATTCAAAAAGCTGTTTGTGTGTGTGTGTGTGTGTCAGAGAGAGAGAGAGAGACAGAAAGGGATAGGAAGAGTGTTTTCCTCTCTTTTCCAATGCGTAATGTGATACCGTCCAAAGGCCGCTAACAGACTTTAGCGATGTCTAACTGCAATCTGCAGCGAAGAACGGGAGACGCTGAAAAAGACAAACCCTCTCTTTTGGCATAGCAGCGCCCTCGCACAGAGCTCAATACTGAGCAAAGCACGGAAGCGCTCAGTCGCACTTCATTGCTTCCGCTGAAGCAGTCAACATCATCAAGTATTTTTTAAATATTATTTAAGTTTCAGATGGAAACGAGCTTTTGTCAGTGTTGAACATTGTGCTCCAAGAGCAGAGTTTTTTAATTGGTGCATCAAATGATTCTTTAATAGTCTATGAGAGTTTTAAATTACCAAGCACTTCTGTAACAAAGGATTGTATCTAGTTAAGAAAATCTTTTTATTCATTCATGAAATAAATTGAACTAATATTTCATATGTTGTAGTTCAGATGAACCATCTGTGTAACCCAACCGAAGGGATGTGCAGCAGTATTATCACAAATTTTAATTCACTTACTGTTTAAAATCAAATTTAAAAAATACACAATGTGAATCTTCCCTGATTATCGATATTGCAAGATAGGAATTTTCTTTGTTGTCTATTTCTTGCAAACAATTTAGTTTATAACTGTGAAAAAATACAAACTGTAGAAAAGGTGAATAAAAGAGAAAAATGCAGTCTCACATCTAACAATGAAATTTTAAGTAAAACATAGATTAGTTACTACCAAAAAGAAAGAAACAACAACCAACAGTATTTTATTAAGACCAAACAGCGCAGTAACCTACTCCGAATCGACAGCTGTTCACTTTCAAAATTACATTAGCTAATGCCATACATGAAATGTTATCTGCTCTTTATTTATGGCCACAGTTCCTTGGGGTGGTGATGCCCTACAGAAAAATAAATTGTTATAAAAAACGCTACTTTGTTGTAACTGGACCTACGAATGAATTATACGTAGACACTTTTCTAAGATACGTGACTTCTTTTTGTCATGTCGAAAATTCTGTGTTATTTCTGGTACTATTGTCTGCTGTTTGAGAAGTTCGCATTTTGCGGATGGTAAGCAAGATTCGACATTTTCCCGAACTTTTAAGATGCAGATGTTTATATAGAAAGACAACACAATATGAGAACAGTACTTACTTCTTGCAGTGTTTGAAATTAAGTGGCATTTGTTTTCGAAATAACACAACGTACAGGAAAAACAGTAACACTTATGTAAGCAATAAAGCCATTTTTTACAGCTGCACAGCGCTTGTTTACGGTAGTCAAAATTCGTTAACACGTTCTGACAATCTTCAGTTTCTACAGAGATATGCTGGTTCACAAGGTACATTTTCAGGTTTTCCATTTTCAGAGATCTACGGTTGTCAATGAGGATAGGATTTGTCCTGGATAAGTTCCTCTCTCCCTCACTGAACGTCACTGGAGGGTATTTGAAGTCCAACCTTGGATTATCGTCTTCAAATGTTGTGGCATTACCAACAAGACTGTTACATTGAGGAACATCCAAGATTTCGCAGAAGCCACGTTGCTCTGAGATCGGCCCAACTCATTCACACATGCTACACAGTATCCGGGCGTCACAATTATCAGCAGATTCCAGTGGTGTGATGGCTTTTGATACCACTGAAAAGTTAACGTTGATGTATGTAGAGACCTTCTTCAAAGTTTTGATTGCACTTGATTCATCGCTATCAAGCCCACTAGAGATGTCTCTATTTTGGTGAAATTTGTGCGGTAGTACTTAGCAGTATTAAGCCAAGATCCACATCGTGTAAGAGCAGAATCAGAGTAGAGGGGCAGTGAAGTTGCTCGTTCCTTGAATTTCTGCATCAATAGCAGTTCATCTTTTAGAACAACAACAATAACCTTTGTAACATGATTCTCACTCACATCAGTGATTCCATCTATAGACACCCAGGCCCTTTAGTCAGTAACACTAACAGTTGTTTTGTTGTGTACCTGCTCGTAGCACATGGATAAATAATTGCCGGCCGGAGTGGCCGAGCGGTTCTAGGCGCTACAGTCTGCAGCCGCGCAGGTTAGAATCCTGCCTCGGCCATGGATGTGTGTGATGTCCCTAGGTTAGTTAGGTTTTAGTAGATCTAAGTTCTAGGGGACTGATGACCTCAGAAGTTAAGTCCCATAGTGCTCAGAGCCATTTTAACCATTTTTTTTGATAAATAATTCCTTCTCAGCGCATCTTCATCTAGAACTGTATGAGTTGTATACTTGTTCAAGACCTGCCGGAAGCGTGGCTTCTTCATCTTCTGCAATGGGACCTTGTAAGATGGACTTGTCTGCTCAAATAACAGCGTTTGCATGCTGTCATTTTCCGCACTTCTTTTCACACAGCTGTTTTGTCTGCCGTTATTACTGTGTGGTTGCACATTAAAGCGTTTTTATGCACTACCCTTTAACGTAGCTTACAGAATAATATTTCCCCGTTAGGGCTTAAGAACTTCCCTCCAAAATCACAAGGGAATCCTCGCAACTCATGCATTAGGACTGAAGTGTTGGCAGAAGAGCCAACACTGTGTTGCTAGAGAAGGCTGAAATGCACGCTTTTAATTACACGCTGACTGGCGCGAGTTCTGGAACAGTTAAGGGAATTAATAGTAGCAAATAAAGTATGTAGTTGATGTAATACTTAACTTTAATCCATAATTGTAGAACATCGCTCTTGATGATACATGCTTCACATAATAAATATCAATTGAATACGGCGCCTTGCTAGGTCGTAGCAAATGACGTAGCTGAAGGCTATGCTAACTATCGTCCCGGCAAATGAGAGCGTATTTGTCAGTGTAGCGTCGCTAGCAAAGTCGGCTGTACATCTGGGGCGAGTGCTAGTAAGTCTCTCTGGACATGCCATGTGGTGGCGCTCGGTCTGCAATCACTGACAGTGGCGACACGCGGGTCCGGCGTATATTAATGAACCGCGGCCGATTTAAAGGCTACCACCTAGCAAGTGTGGTGTCTGGCGGTGACACCACACGACACTATACTGCATGTTGAATCAGACTGAGCTTGTATTCTAACTGAATAGTGTAACGACGCCTGCGATGTTTATTACGTGGAAAGTCGCTTTTGTTGGCTCGAGAGCGTTTCGTTGACACCACGCAACAATGTCTTACCTCAGCGCAATCGTCTAGTGTGTTACGCTGCTTGTGTACTAGCAAGAGTCCGGTAGAGTTGGACCACCTTTTTTCCAACATAAATTTTTTTATGTTTTTTGAACATTTTCGACTTCTTGCAGCATGTTCATATACACTGAAGCGCCAAAGAAACTGGTATAGGCATGCGTATTCAAATACAGAGATACGTAAACAGGTAGAATACGGCGCTGCGGTCGGCAACTCCTATATAAGACAAGTGTCTGGCGCAGATGTTAGATCGGATACTCCTGCTTCAATGGCGGGTTATCTAGATTTAAGTAAGTTTGAAAGTACTGTTACAGTCGGGCACGAGGGATGGGACACAGCGTCTCCAAGGTAGCGATGAAGAGCGGATTTTCCCGTACGACCATTTCGCGAGTGTACCGTGAACGTCAGGAATCCGGTAAAACATCAAATCTCAGACATCGCCGTGGCCGAAAAAAGATCCTGCAAGAACGGGACCAACGACGACTGAAGAGAATCGTTCAACGTGATAGAAGTGCAACCCTTCCGCAAATGGCAGCAGATTTCAGTGCTGGGGCATCAACAAGCGTCAGCGTGCGAATCGTTGAACGAAACATCATCGACATCGGGCTTTCGGAGCAGAAGGCCCAGTCGTGTACCCTTGATGACTGCACGACACAAAGCTTTCCTCCTCCCTTGGGCCCGTCAACACCGACATTGGACTGTTAATGACTAGAAACATGTTGGCTGGTCGGACGCGTGTCGTTTCAAATTATATCGAGCGGATGAACGTGTACGGGTATCGAGACAACCTCATGAATCCATGGACCCTTCATATCACCAAGGGACTGTTTAAGCTGGTGGAGGTCCTGTAATGGAATGGGGCGTGTGCAATTTGAGTGACAGGGGACCCTTATACGTCTAGATACGAATGTGTTAGGTGACACGTTTGTAAGCATCCACTCACGTCCAATGTGCATTCCGACGGACTTGGGCAATTCCAGCAGGACAATGCGACACTCCACACGTCCAGAATTGCTACAGAGTGGGTCCAGGAACACGCTTCTGAGTTTAAACATTTATGCTGGCCACCAAACTCCCCAGACATGAACATTATTGAACATAACTGGGATGCCCTACTACGTGCTGTTCAGAAGAGACCTCCGCCCCCTCGTACTCTTACGGATTTATGGACAGCTCTGTAGGATTCAAGGCAACTGTCCCTGCAGCACTACTTCAGACGTTAGTCGAGTCCATGCAACGTCGTGTCGCGGCACTTCTGCGTGCTCGCGGGGGCCCTACACGATATTAGGCAGGTGTACCAGTTTCTTTGGCCCTTCAGTATTGAATGTCATATGAACTTGCTTGCAGTATGTTACTGAGGCATTGCCACCTAAAATACAAGACATATTATGAAATAAAAATAAACACGTATGGATGAGATGGGCCAGCGTATCTGGAGAGATGGACCACATAAAAAGTGCTGTTAATGAAGAAAAAAGTCAATTAAATTACACATTTTTGTTTGGAACATGTTGTGATGAATACAAAATTGTACTGTTAAATATTTTATTGCCTTATTGTAAATATTGATTGAATACTGGCCTTTATATGAGTTGTTCGCATGTTTAAGCATTTGCCTGTCTTTCTCTCAACACAGAAGTTAAACTTATTACCGAACGTTGAACAACATTCATGCGACCGTCGTGAATAGGAAACGCACTAAATACAATCGTCATTATTATTAGTTTCGTAATACATTTCATCATACTCAATATATTCACCTTCATCCATTTCATCGTTTTCAAAATCTTCTACAGTGTCTGCATATCATGGACACACTGTGCCATTTGCAGTATTTTTCTTGTTTAGCTTCTTCAGTCTGTGTACCTCTTCACCAATATTACCCTTTGGTGACTTTCTTGTGCCTTTTTTCTATTTCATATTTTTCTAATCCCTCTTCTGTGCAGTTTCAGAGTTTTCAGCAGAATTTAGCCCTTTGAATACAGTTGCTGCCTTCCTCTTGAAATTCAATAGAAGGAGTGGGTGATGTTTCTACCAGAAGCGTCAGTCAGAAGTCAGTGTTGGCATAGGAGCAGTGGTTTTGAGCTGGTAACCTTGGAAGTCTTAGATTTAGTAGGAGTGGAGTCCGAAGGTGTATCTATGAGGGAATCTGACTTGAGCGGATGACTCTCCTCGGTTGATGTGCTTGGTATCAGTAGGACTTTGTGAGCCATGAAGTGGTTGGTTGAGCAATTTGTGTGAGACTCTGCTCTTCCATTTGTTGGCACAGACGTATCTTCCGACAAACAAACGCAGTCTGGGACTGCGGCCATCCTAGCTTCGAAGCTACATTCATGCACAGGTGACAAAATGGTAGATATCGAAATAGACCATAGAGGGATAGAGAAACAATTAAAATCGCTCAAAAGAGAAAAGGCCGCTGGACCTGATGGGATACCAGTTCGATTTTACACAGAGTACGCGAAGGAACTTGCCCCCCTTCTTGCAGCGGTGTACCGTAGGTCTCTAGAAGAGCGTAGCGTTCCAAAGGATTGGAAAAGGGCACAGGTCATCCCCGTTTTCAAGAAGGGACGTCGAACAGATGTGCAGAACTATTGACCTATATCTCTAACGTCGATCACTTGCAGAATTTTGGAACACGTATTATGTTCGAGTATAATGACTTTCCTGGAGACTAGAAATCTACTCTGTCGGAATCAGCATGGGTTTCGAAAAAGACGGTCGTGTGAAACCCAGCTCGCGCTATTCGTCCACGAGACTCAGAGGGCCATAGCCACGGGTTCCCAAGTAGATGCCGTGTTTCTTGACTTCCGCAAGGCGTTCGATACAGTTCCCCACAGTCGTCTAACGAACAAAGTAAGAGCATATGGACTATCAGACCAATTGTGTGATTGGATTGAAGAATTCCTAGATAACAGAACGCAGCATGTCCTTCTCAATGGAGAGAAGTCTTCCGAAGTAAGAGTGATTTCAGGTGTGCCGCAGGGGAGTGTCGTTGGACCGTTGCTATTCACAATATACATAAATGACCTTGTGTATGACATCGGAAGTTCACTGAGGCTTTTTGCGGATGATGCTGCGGTATATCGAGAGGTTGTAACAATGGAAAATTGTACTGAAATGTAGGAGGATCTGCAGCGAATTGACGCATGTTGCAGGGAATGGCAATTGAATCTCAATGTAGACAAGTGTAATGTGCTGCGAATACATAGAAAGATAGATCCCTTATCATTTAGCTACAAAATAGCAGGTCAGCAACTGGAAGCAGTTAATTCTATAAATTATCTGGGAGTAGGCATTAGGAGTGATTTAAAATGGAATTATCATATAAAGTTGATCGTTGGTAAAGCAGATGCCAGACTGAGATTCATTGGAAGAATCCTAAGGAAATGCAATCCGAAAACAAAGGAAGTAGGTTGCAGTACGCTTGTTCGCCCACTGCTTGAATACTGCTCAGCAGTGTGGGATCCGTACCGGATAGAGTTGATAGAAGAGATAGAGAAGATCCAACGGAGAGCAGCGCACTTCGTTACAGGATCATTTAGTAATCGCGAAAGCGTTACGGAGATGATAAATAAACTCCAGTGGAAGACTCTGCAGGAGAGACGCTCAGTAGCTCGGTACGGGCTTTTGTTGAAGTTTCGAGAACATACCTTCACCGAAGAGTCAAGCAGTATATTGCTCCCTCCTACGTATATCTCGCGAAGAGAGCATGCCGATAAAATCAGAGAGATTAGAGCCCACACAGAAGCATACCGACAATCCTTCTTTCCACGAACAATACGAGACTGGAATAGAAGGGAGAACCGATAGAGGTACTCAAGGTACCCTCCGCCACACACCGTCAGGTGGCTTGCGGAGTATGGATGTAGATGTAGATGTAGAAGCTAAATTTAATAGTGCTCCATCTGTGTCACATTAAATCAAGTGCCTCATCTATCGAAAATATCGTTGGACTCTCTCCCTATTGTCAGGGAGAGATGGACCTCCCCAACTCCTATTTGCACGTAGCAAACTCTGCGGCCATTTTAGCATGGTTTCGCGCCTACAGCTTTGTAAATCTCGCAGTAAAAAAAGGCCTTAATAATACAGAACAAAGAACAGAGAATGTCGTTTTTCTTAACGACTATCACTAAAATGACAGCAACAGTTTTGCACCACGCTTGTTCACAAAGGAGCTTCATCGCAAGTAGTGGAAGGCTGCTCTGTAGCGGCGCATTTGCGAAATACCCCACTGGTCGGTCTCACCCAGTGTTCAACTCTCCAGAATATATCCTGTAGTCCTGATAAAGTTCTACGGTAATTTCTGTGTTTACTTGTAACAATATCACCAGAAACATCGTCACGTGAACAACATTTTCATGCTCCTATTCCTGTGTCCTTAGAGATACGACAAATAAATGCATTTTTGGCAAACGTTGGCGGTAATATCACCTAAGAGACAAACGTTGTCAAAATTGTAACCTTTTACCAAACAAGATGTAAATACGCCTTTATACCCACAATGAGGAGGACTGCTGTAACCTTGGCTGAAACATTGGTTTCTTCAGTGTAGGTTTTTTACATTATGACGAGGTACGATACACAGAAAACTTATGACAATAAAACACATTTTTCTGCGCTCGATTACATGGATACCTGCATAAACTACTGTAAAATTCGCCGTAAAGTTCAAGAAAACAGACTTGTCTTTACAATGGGGTCCCTACTTACTAGGTGCAACCAGTCCTGGTAGAATTAAGTCACCGATAAAGTATAACACAGTTATATCTACCAGTGCACTCTGTTCACAAGTGCAGTCCAGCTACTTTTGTGATGCTTTTTTCAGCTTTCGAACACTGTGTCACGAGAGGACAGGCCGAGCATCCGAAGAATTCACTGAGTACTTCCTTTGTTAGGAGGAAGGCAGAAGAAAACTGTGTCGTCGCATGGCTGTGTCGCTGTATCTCTACAAGCATTCCCGTGATGCACTCGTCCTTACTCAACGAACCAGCGAAGAAACGTGTTGCCAATCTGTACTCACCCGTATCTCCTCTGTTAATAGTAACCTGGTGTGGATCTCAGGCACGCCATACTCAGGATTCTGTGGAACGGGGCTCTTGCAAGCCAATCCTTTCGTTTGCGAGTTACATCAGCTAAGAAATCTTCCAATCAGATTTTCCATACTATGTCGGCCGAAACTTTGTGTTCTTAGTCTGAATATAATAAGAGTCAGTCAAGTGTCAGTAATCAGATGATAGTTTGTCTGGCGTCTCAACAGATACCCCTCCGTTGTGGGTACATCTATGATAAATATATTGCTGAGGCCCGCAAGCCACCCCACCAGCAACAAGTTCCATAATTCATGCCAACAAGCGTGGCAGATGATGAATAGATTGAAGAAATGTATGAGGAGATAAAAAGAAAATATTTAGATTTTCAAGGAAGACGAAAATTTAATTGTTATGGGCGATTTGAATTCCGTAGTAAAAGAAGGAAGAGAACGAAAAATAGTAGGTGAATATGGACTGCGGGAGGGAGTTTTCCCTATAGATATTACAATTCGCCGCAAGGCAGCGGCCTATTGGCTGAAGAGGGCAAGACGCGGCAAAATAAGAGAATTATCTGAACAACACACAAGTGACAAATGGATATTAAACAAGTGGACAAATGATACATGCAGACAGAATGCAACACAGATGATCAGGAACGATGGCTCCCCACTTTCTTCCCCAATATCCGAGAGCGGATAAATTTGTAGTACATAAACCCAACACGCGGCTTGGTGCAGTTTATAATTGTCCTAAAACAGACTCACTCTTGTGCCTGAGGTGAGAATGACACTTCTGAAAACATACTGTGACGTCCTAGGAGATATAAAACCGATGTTAGGGGCAATCATGCAAGATCGTATCCGGACATTCAGTCCAAAATTGATCACTGTTTCCTACAAATTTCAGATACTCTTTATCTCCGAATTGATGTATGGAGCAACTAGCAACTTAAACGATTCGATGGTATGCAACAATGAGGGTGTTTCTGCATTAAATTCTGACTGACAGACGAATTGAATCTTTCCACAATCTACGAAGCAGGCAATTGTGAGAGAAGTTCTGAATACATTCAGCGCGTCATTTAGAGACGGAAAAAAATTAAGATTAGTCAGAAATTGAATGAGTCCTTCCGTATCAAGGTACTTTATCGATAACTCGATACTGATTCCCATTTGAATACGCCGATATTTTTGTACTAACGTTGCCTTTAGGACCAATCATTTTGTAAATTGGGAGGAAACTGTATCAGCTGCGTCAACCCTGCTCGCGCTCAAGATGGTAACTGTTGTGACTTGGCAAGACGGCCGAGTCACTATAAGAGGAAACCGAAAGGCACGCGCTCAAGCTCACGCAGGCTGACGCGAAGTCTGGAACTGTTAAGGGAATTAATAGTAGCAAATAAAGTACGTAGTTGATATAATACTTAACTTTAATCCATAATTGGAGAACATCGCTCTTGACGGTACATGCTTTATAATTTCAATATTAACTGGTAATGGCGCCTTGCTAGGTCGTAGCAAATGACGTAGCTGAAGGCTATGCTAACTATCGTCTCGGCAAATGAGAGCGTATTTGTCAAACCTTTCCTAGAAAAGTCGGCTGTACAACTGGGGCGAGTACTAGGAAGTCTCTCTAAACCTGCCGTGTGGCGGCGCTCGGTCTGCAATCACTGACAGTGGCGACACGCGGGTCCGACGTATACTAACGGACCGCGTCCGATTTAAAGGCTACCACCTAGCAAGTGTGGTGTCTGGCAGTGACAACATAGTAATTATGGCCGGCCGGGGTGGCCGAGCGGTTCTAGGCGCTACAGTCTGGAACCGCGCGACCGCTACGGTCGCAGGTTCGAATCCTGCCTCGGGCATGGATGTGTGTGCTGTCCTTAGGTTAGTTAGGTTTAAGTAGTTCTAAGTTCTAGGGGACTGATAACCTCTGAAGTTAAGTCCCATAGTGCTCAGAGCCATTTGAACCATTTTGTAACTATGTTGCTGTTATTATTATTTTATTTGTTTCTGTCTGAAGTGTTCTGTAAATTGAAAATTTAAACAGACACTGTCTGCATTTATCGGTAAAGCTGTCTGCGTGACCATACAATAAAATTTACGTGTAGGTGACACTTAGTTCTTTTGCTGAATAGTCATAAACAGAAGGGCAATCAACTGTAGTTGAATTAAGCCAGATGAGCAGAGGCGGATTTTCTACGTAGGCAACAAAATACCTGGTAGCGGCAAAAGTAAAATGGACATAAAATGTGGAATGGCAAAAGAAAGAACAGTTTTCCTCTTAAAAAACATGCTAACATCAAAGACAAATTTAAATGTTGGGAAGTCTTGACTGAAACTATTTGACACTTTTCCTTCTGTTATTTGATGGTGTTAATTGTTGTCAGTACCCACGAACAATATTCCGAGCTAAGCATACCCATGAGCAGACTTTTAGAAAAGTGAAAAATATTCTTTGGAGTGTTATTCAGTTCTCCACCTATTTTAGACAGCTGGCCACAGCATGTATTTAAAACTTAGAGTGCACAGAGTCTCGCGTTGTCTTTTAGAACAGCATAGCATGCAGGGAGACGAAGTGCTGCCAACATGTTGTCTATAGACGTGAGAGATTAGAATCGAAAAACTAACGCTTTCTTCTTCCTGAAGCGCGAACATTATCGCTAAGTTAGCGTAAAAGTGCGTTTAACAGCGCTCTCTTGTTGTCCCAATCGCGGCCAAGACAGGGAATTCACTATATAGCGAAGTAAACAGTAGTTTCTGTTGTACCAATCTTCCTGGACTCAAGTTTGCTCCCTCTGTGTCTTTCTAAGAGAGGATAAATAATATTTAATTTCTCGTAAGGTCTTACGGGACTAAACTGCTGAGGTCACGGTCCTTAAGCTTACGCACTACTTAATCTACCTTAAACTAACTTACACTAACGATAGCACACACCCAAGCCCGAGGGAGGACTCGAACCTCCGACGGGAGAGCCACGCGAACCGTGGCAAGATGCCCTACACAACGCGGCTACCCCTCACGGCAGACACGGTGTCACCGGATTCCACTGCAGTGACTGGGAGCAGAAATATCTGGCACAGGTTCAAATGGATCTGAGCACTATGGGACTTAACTTCTGAGGTCATCAGTCCCCTAAAACTTAGAACTACTTAAACCTAACTAACCTAAGAACCTCACACACATCCATGCCGGAGGCAGGATTCGAACCTGCGACCGTTCCAGACTGTAGTGCTCGGCCACTCCGGCCGACAATATCTAGCACTAGCCAAGGAGTTTTATTCGTATTCTCCTAACTCCTAGTTACGAATAATATGCAACTCGGACATCGTAAACAATGAACAGGGAAAATTTCATAGGCTGCGAATAATACGTAGTTTCAAATCACAAACGCAAGCACATAAGTTTTCGCAATGACCGAAAAATAGGGCTCAAAAGCTGTGAAGGTAATTAAACAAGTGGATCATTGCAGTGCAAGTTCGATTCCAGATTCTGATAACGTGAAAGTAGCAGGTGTGATGAGAATGTAAAACACGGAAAAAAAGTGCCGACTATAGTGTGTCTAATGTCTGATTCTTAAGCAAAGCTGTCATTCTCTCCATAAAAACCAAAGAATCGGAAAGTATTGTCTACACATAATGATTAGACGAAGGCGATAGAATTATGAAATACCATTTTGTTTCTTGTTCATAAATATCTCAGTTTTTCACATTAAGCAGCTGAAATATCTGTCACACATACTTTGCTATGTATTTTAGTGCTTCTTATATTTTCGAATACGTACAACATTAGGAACATTTCTAAATTAGGCTTAACACAAAGATTGACATGTTTGGCTCTTCAGATTATGGGGTACAAACAAGGAATAGTCTATTCAAGACTGTTAAAGTTAAAACAAATAATGGAAAATTTAATAATTCATTGTCAAAGAAAACACTATAAAACATAACGCAATAGCTATACAGACGAAATGTACCATTTTCAGTTACTAAATTCCTTGCTCTAAGTAACTTCATTTGCAGAAGTCATCCACATTTCGTCCTTTATCATAACCTGCACATTCACTGTAAGTGCACATTTCGCACATTACACAGGTTGCAAGTGCCACTCTGAGATGAACCCGAGGTTGGCACATGAGAGGAATTCTTGGCGGGCCGCATGAAACCAGTCAGAAGACTGCTGTTGTTGTTGTTGTGGTCTTCAGTCCTGAGACTGGTTTGATGCAGCTCTCCATGTTACTCTATCCTGTGCAAGCTTCTTCATCTCCCAGTACCTACTGCAACCTATATCCTTCTGAATCTGCTTAGTGTGTTCATCTCTTGGTCTCCCTCTACGATTTTTACCCTCCACACTGCCCTCCAATACTAAACTGGTGATCCATTGATGCCTCAGAACATGTCCTACCAACCGATCCCTTCTTCTAGTCAAGTTGTGCCACAAACTTCTCTTCTCCCCAATCAGTACTTCCTCATTAGTTATGTGATCTACCCATCTAATCTTCAGCATTCTTCTGTTGCACTAAATCTCGAAAGCTTCTATTCTCTTCTTGTCCAAACTATTTATCGTCCATGTTTCACTTCAATACATGGCTACACTCCATACAAATATTTTCAAAAACGACTTCCTGCCACTTAAACCTATACTCGATGCTAACAAATTTCCCTTCTTCAGAAATACTTTCCTTGCCATTGCCAGTCTACATTTTATACCCTCTCTACTTCGACCATCATCAGTTATTTTGCTCCCCAAATAGCAAAATGCCTTTGCTACTTTAAGTGTCTCATTTCCTAATCTAATTCCCTCAGCATCACCCGACTTAATTCGACTACATTCCATTATCATTGTTTTGCTTTTGTTGATGTTCATCTTATATCCTCCTTTCAAGACACTGTCCATTCCGTTCAACTGCTCTTCCAAGTCCTTTGCTGTCTGTGACAGAATTACATCGTCATCGGTGATCCTCAAAGTTTTTATTTCTTCTCCATGGATTTTAATACCTACTCCGAAATTTTCTTTTGTTTCCTTCACTGCTTGCTCAATATAGAGATTGAATAACATCGGGGAGAGGCTACAACCCTGTCTCACTCCCATCCCAACCACTGCTTCCCTTTCATGCCCCTCGACTCTTATAACTGCCATCTGCTCTCTGTACAAATTGTAGATAGGTTTTCGCTCCCTGTATTTTACCCCTGCCACCCTCAGAATTTGAAAGAGAATATTCCAGTCAACATTGTCAAAAGCTTTCTCTAAGTCTACAAATGCTAGGAATGTAGGTTTGCCTTTCCTTAATATGGCTTCTAAGATATGTCGTAGGGTCAGTATTGCCTCACGTGATCCGATATTTCTACGGAATCCAAACTGATCTTCCCCGAGGTCGGCTTCTACCAGTTTTTCCATTCGTCTGTAAAAAATTCGTGTTACTATTTGGCAGTCATGACTTATTAAACTGATAGTTCGGTAATTTTCGCATCTGTCAACACCTGCTTTCTTTGGGATTGGAATTATTATATTCTTTTTGAAGTCTGAGGGTATTTGGCCTGTCTCATACATCCTGCTCACGAGATGGTAGAGTTTTGTCAGGACTGGCTCTCCCAAGGCTGTCAGTAGTGAAACGTCCCCTTAGAAAAATTAATGAATTACTGTGCTGATAAACCTCTTACATTGTTTAATTTTCAAACAGCTGAGCAGAACTGAACGTACTCAGACATTTCGCTCTTTACCTATTCGGATCAACACTAAACTGACACAGAATATTTTTTGGCGCAACGCAATCTGACTTTCAAAAATCCCTACAAAAGAATGGCCCTGACTAACATTAACCAATACCTTTCACAAATCACTTACCTCACAAAAATCTTCGTTACTCGAACTACTGCAATACAGCGAGCGCCACTACTGCCAGCTAAATAAAATATTCAAACTACTGAAGGCACTAACTACTGATAGGCATAGTTAGCAAATGAAAGATTTTGATAGAGAACAAACAATATATTTACCTCAATAGTGTTCAAAAGTCATAATATATATATCAGTTCATGGCAGCCAGCCTTACAAATTTACTGTCTCTGCCCAAAACTCCGCCATCTCACTCCCCACATCCACCACTGCTGGCGGCTCACCTCCAACTGCGCAACGCTACGCGCTGTTAACAGCTAACAGCCCAGCTCTACAATAGCGAATATTACAACAATGCCACCCAGCCACAGACTGCACACTGCACAGCCAGTGATTTTCATACAGAGCGAACCGTGGCGTTACCAGTATAAAAACCTAGACAGCCTACTTACATAGCCCCCATGCTCCCCACAAAAAATTTTACAAATTGTTTTGGGCAGTGGCCAATACAGATTTGAAGAAATTTTTCGTAATTACAATAACAAATATATCAAATGCACACACATATTGATACAATGTTGGTCAAAAGCTAAAATTTTCTCACAGTCCATAAAGACAGTCCTGATCGTTCATCACAGTAAAATAGCAGTGTTTTTCTCAATGTCTGAGCAGTAAAAGAAAATACACACGGAAGTAGTGGATTTCCATGCAGTCTTGAAGAAGTAGTGTTGTCCTTCCAACGGATAGACAGTGCTGACTCTTGATATACAGACAGGTAATGGGCCACAACAGAGCAAACCCACAGCAGAGTCATTCGAAGTTTTGAAGAATACTGGTAGGTAGCTCATCACAGAGCAGACTCAGTGTAGTCCTGGTAGAGATTATGGTATTGGTGGGCCACCAGAGGTGCAGATCCACTGCAGTTCTTGTAGAAATAATGGTATTGGTGGGCCATCAAAGATGCAGACCCACTGTAGTCAATGTAGAGACGGCCAGCAGCCATCTGTTGCGACTGTGCAGGTGCACAATCACCATCTAAGAGTCTTGTGGAGAATATAGCAAGTCCATAAACCATCACTTGTGCACTCACAAAGTTCTTTTTTTTTCTTTAATTGTCCTTAGAACCAGCAATGCTGCTAACCAGTACCTTGATGAATTATTAACACACGTGCAAACACTATCAGCCCCTTTTTTTTTTTTTGGTCGTCAGTCTACTGACTGGTTTGATACGGCCCGCTACGAATTCCTTTCCTGTGCTAACCTCTTCATCTCAGAGTAGCACTTGCAACCTACGTCCTCAATTATTTGCTTGACGTATTCCAATCTCTGTCTTCCTCTACAGTTTTTGCCCTCTACAGCTCCCTCTAGTACCGTGGAAGTCATTCCCTCATGTCTTAGCAGATGGCCTATCATCGTGTTCCTTCTCCTTATTAGTGTTTTCCACATATTCCTTTCCTCTCCGATTCTGCGTAGAACCTCCTCATTCCTTACCATATCAGTCCACCTAATTTTCAACATTCGTCTATAGCACCACATCTCAAATGATTCGATTCTCTTCTGTTCCGGTTTTCCCACAGTCCATGTTTCACTACCATACAATGCTGTACTCCAGACGTACATCCTCAGAAATTTCTTCCTCAAATTAAGGCAGGTATTTGATATTAGTAGACTTCTCTTGGCCAGAAATGCCTTTTTTGCCATAGCGAGTCTGCTTTTGATGTCCTCCTTGCTCCGTCCGTCATTGGTTAATTTACTGCCTAGGTAGCAGAATTCCTTAACTTCATTGACTTCGTGACCATCAATCCTGATGTTAAGTTTCTCGTTGTTCTGATTTCTACTACTTCTCATTACCTTCGTCTTTCTCTGATTTACTCTCAAGTCATACTGTGTACTCATTAGACTGTTCATTCCGTTCAGCAGATCATTTAATTCTTCTTCACTTTCACTCAGGATAGCAATGTCATCAGCGAATCGTATCATTGATATACTTTCACCTTGTATTTTAATTCCACTCCTGAACCTTTCTTTTATTTCCATCATTGCTTCCTCGATGTACAGATTGAAGAGTAGGGCGAAAGGCTACAGCCTTGTCTTACACCCTTCTTAATACGAGCACTTCGTTCTTGATCGTCCACTCTCATTATTCTCTCTTGGTTGCTGTACATATTGTATATGACCCGTCTCTCCCTATAGATTACCACTACTTTTTCAGAATCTCGAACAGCGTGCACCGTTTTACATTGTCGAACGCTTTTTCCAGGTCGACATATCCTATGAAAGTGTAATGATTTTTCTTTAGCATTGCTTCCATTATTAGCCGTAACGTCAGAATTGCCTCTATCGTCCGTTTACTTTTCCTAAAGCCAAACTGATCGTCACCTAGCGCATTCTCAATTTTCTTTTCCATTCTTCTGTATATTATTCCCTGGAGGCACCACCTTATCGTAGCACTGTCCGTGCGGGTGGGAGAGTTTGCGTGTTCCTGTGATGCTGAGAGCTATACCGGTGGTAGCGTAGCTACTGGCAGGTTCAACCTAGCCGGTCGGGTCTCAGCAGAGGAGCCAGACGAAGTGTGCCTCACAACGACCTACCGTCCTTTCCTCCCTTTCCCTTCCAGTCCCTTCCCTTCTGTCAGTCTCTTCATCGGTGTAGGAGGCGGGTAATATCGATAGGTAAACACTCACGGTTTCTGTACCGACGAAGCAAGGCACCTGTGATGTGCCTTAAGGGCGTATGTCAGGATTCTTCCAGTGGCATATGGCCATTCACTGCATCCCCTGCCTCTTGCCAGTCGTATCGGCCCTACGATCCACTGCCAACCAGAGGCAGAGGACGAGAGAGTGGATCTGCATCTGCGCAACTGCTTGTCCACTTTAAATACCTTCACGCGCAGATGACTCCGGCAAAGTTTCAATGGACCATGAGCTTTGAAAGTCCTGCGGCGATGGAGTACTGATGGTGAGGCAAGGGTTTGGTGAACCTGAACCTTAGTTGGTGCTCTGCACGTTAGGCGGTCAGACGGTGATGGTCGTTCTGGTACTCGTGAGAGACGGGAGGACTGGTTCGGCAGCTCGTCAGACGACAAAGCAGCCCTATTTAGGATCGCTCTGCTTTCCCTAATCCGGGGAGGGGCCTAGAAAATGTGGCCTAAACATAGCCCGTCTCAACCCAGCACAAGTGGCAAACTGCGGTCACTTGTTCACTAACATATGCGGTCAAAAACATAATAAAATAAACAGTTACCTTAAATATCTAATGATTGGAGTCTGGAACGTCCGTACTTTACAGGATAACGATCATAATCAGTGTCCAGAGAGAAAGACAGGACTTATCGCAAGGGAATTGGCTAGATATAACATCAATATTACCGCCATAAGTGAAACACATCTTAGCGACTCTGGACAGTTATGTGAACCGCTCGTAGGTTATCCACTTAAAGGGCGGAAAGTGGGGTAGGCTTTGCCATACGCAATAAATTGGCATGTTCACTAAGAGAACTCCCAAAAGGTATCAGTGACAGAATACTAACACTCAGACTTCACCTGGCATCCAAGAAATATCTTCACTTGATCAATGTATACGCACCTACATTGCCATCTCCGGATGAAGAGAAGAACAAGTTCTACCAAGACCTCCGACATGTCCTTAGGGATATTCCTTCTGCAGATAAACTTCTGTTACTTGGTGATTTTAATGCTCGTGTTGGGAATGATTTCAGTCCTTGGAATGGAGTCCTCGGTCGCCATGGGATTGGAAAATGCAACTCGAATGGTTTGGATCTTCTAACTCTATGTGCCGAGTTTGAACTCTGTCTGACAAATACATATATTCGTCTGCCTGAAAAATATAAAACGACATGGATGCATCCGTGATCTAAACACTGGCACCTTCTGGATTATGTGATAGTACGGAAAAAAGATCTTGGTGACGTACTGGTCACACGTGCAATGAGAGGCGCTCGGGGATGGACAGACCATCGACTCGTGAGGTCCAAATTAAAGATAACTTTGAAGGCACCACGCCGAGCTTCACACAAAATACCAACAAAATTGTCCTGCAAAATCTTGGCCAATGATCAGACTATGAGAGCAAAATTGGATGAAAAATTTGGTGTCGATGGCCTTTTGATATCTGAATCTGCCCCTGTAGATGAACAGTGGAGTGCATACGCTAGCAGACTGCGTGGCTGTGCTTCAGAAGTCTTGGGAAAGCCTCAGAAGAAGCACCAGGACTGGTTTGACGACTCAGATCCAGAGATCAGAAAGCCAATTAATGATTTCAGAACCTCTCTTCGCACCCCTGATGATAACAAGCGTAGAGCAGCGCATTACAATCTGAAAGTGAAGGTACGTGCTCTCAAAGACAGTTGGTGGGCAAATAAAGCAAATGAAATACAGTTATATGCCAAAACACACACCAAACGGGCAGATTCTTTGAGTCCCTGAAAACTATCTTTGGTCCAAGAGTTGGGAAGATAGCACCAGTCTATAACAAAGATAAAAGTTGTCGGCTGACGCAACAGAGAGACATCCTGTCTCGGTGGGCGGAACATTTTAATGACGTTCTTAATCCCGACCATCAGACAACCGATATTCCATACATAGAAGCACTTGAAGACCTGCCAGTTGGGGAACAACTTGCGGATGCCCCTTCCTACGATGAATTCATTTCAACGCTGGATAAGCTGAAAAATGACAAAACAGCAGGATTAGATAACTTGCCATCAGAGCTATATAAATATGGGGGGCCAAACATCAAGAAACCATTGTTTGCTCTGATCTTAAGGATTTGGGAGTATGAAATGATTCCACAAGACTGGAAAGATGCTTGTATTTCCAAGATCTATAAAGGCAAGGGTGACATATCAGACTGCAGCTCCCACAGGGGCATTTCTCTTCTCTCAGCAGCGGGAAAAGTCCTTGCCCACATAATTAACACCCGGTTAACACACTTTGCAGAAAAACTGCTACCAGAGACCCAGTGTGGCTTCCGCCCAAACAGAGGCACAGTGGATGCCATATTTGTTGTCAAACAAATGCAAGAGAAAAGCTTAGAGCAACATCGGCCTTTGTTCATGTGCTTTGTAGACCTGGAAAAAGCTTTTGATCGTGTCCCACGGGAAGCTCTCTGGATCATACTAAAGAAAACTGGGTGCCCTGGCAAAATTGTCAGTTTGATTCGGCAGTTTCATGAAAACATGATGGCAAAAATCCGCCATGAGGACAAGCTCTCAGAACAGTTTCCCGTGATATGCGGTGTAAAACAAGGCTGTGTTCTGGCTCCCACACTCTTCTCACTTCACTTCGCAGTTGTTATGAGAGACGCGACCAAAGCCTGTAGTAATCAAATTAGTCTCGACACAAGGACAGACAAAAGTATCTTCAACATCTCTCGCCTCAGAACAAAAAGTCGCGTAACCAAACTATCCATCTTAGAGATTCACTACGCGGATGATGTATGCATGATGGCTAATTCTTGCGAAACTCTTCAGACTTACATAAATCTGTTAAATGCCTCCTGCAGAAGATTTGGTTTAGCCATTAGCATCACTAAGACGCAAGTTCTCAAACAGTCACTTAGAGGTCTTAATGCATGTGACTCCAGTATTAAGATAAATAACAAACCCTTGCAAAATGTGTCAAATTTCGAATACCTGGGAAGCCAAATTAGAAGTGACAACAGCCTGACAACGGAAATCGCAGCGCGTATAGCCAGCGCAGCCTCAGCCTTCGGTAAGCTTAATGACCGAATATGGAAATCACACGTTCTCAAACTAAAAACAAAAATTGCAGTCTACAAAGCAGTAGTATTATCCACCTTACTCTATGCCTCGGAAACCTGGTGCTGTTACAAAGCTGACATTAAGAAGCTAGATAAATTTCATCTTCGATGTCTGCGCATCAAATGGGAAGACCGTGTCCCAAACACGGAGATTTTGCGCCGCGTGAAACTGGCTGGTATTTAAGCTTTAACAATGAAACATCAACTGAGATGGAGTGGTCACATAGTACGCATGGATGACAGTAGGCTACCTAAAGCGGTGTTCTACTCGCAGCTCTCGTGTGGGAAGAGGAGGAAAGGTGCTCAAACACCTGCGATGTAAAGACACCATTAAACGCCACCTTGCAGCCTGTGGCATTCCAAGCAACCGTTGGGAGGATCTAGCATTGCGCCGATCGGAGTGGCGATCAACTGTACATAAGAGCATCGAACAATTCGAGCAAAAGCGTCTAATGAACCTGGATGCTAAAAGAGAGCTCCGAAAATCTCAGCTCAAGCCTGTCTACACGTATACTTACAACTCTGCTGGTCAACTTCACTGTGCTTCATGCAACAGGATATTCAAAGCGAAATTCGGATTCGCGAGCCACATCCGAGCCTACCACAACAAGGACAGAGAAGACTGACGGAGTCGCTGTCGCCGGACACGGCGAGGAGGACATCATCATATTATTCTTGCAAGCAGCTTCGATGCATGAGCTGTTAAGCTGATTGTGCGATAATTCTCGCACTTGTCAGCTCTTGCCGTCTTCGGAATTGTGTGGATGATGCTTTTCCGAAAGTCAGATGGTATATCGCCAGACTCATATATTCTACACACCGACGTGAATAGTCGTTTTGTTGCCACTTCCCCCAATGATTTTAGAAATTCTGATGGAATGTTATCTATCCCTTCCGCCTTATTTGACCGAAACTCCTCCAAAGCTCTTTTAAATTCGGATTCTAATACTGGATCCCCTGTCTCTTCTAAATCGACTCCTGTTTCTTCTTCTATCACATCAGACAAATCTTCACCCTCATAGAGGCTTTCAATGTATTCTTTCCACCTATCTGCTCTCTCCTCTGCATTTAACAGTGGAATTCCCGTTGCACTCTTAATGTTACCACCGTTGCTTTTAATGTCACCAAAGGTTGTTTTGACTTTCCTGTATGCTGAGTCTGTCCTTCTGACAATCATATCTTTATTGATGTCTTCGCATTTTTCCTGCAACCATTTCGTCTTAGCTTCCCTGCACTTCCTATTTATTTCATTCCTCAGCGACTTGTATTTCTGTATTCCTGCTTTTCCCGAAACATGTTTGTACTTCCGCCTTTCATCAATCAACTGAAGTATTTCTTCTGTTACCCATGGTTCCTTCGCAGCTACCTTCTTTGTACCTATGTTTTCCTTCCCAACTTCTGTGATGGCCCTTTTTAGAGATGTCCATTCCTCTTCAACTGTACTGCCTACTGCGCTATTCCTTATTGCTGCATCTAAAGCGTTAGAGAACTTCAAACGTATCTCGTCATTCCTTAGTACTTCCGTATCACTTCTTTGCGTATTGATTCTTCCTGACTAATGTCTTGAACTTCAGCCTACTCTTCATCACTACCATATTGTGATCTGAGTCTATATCTGCTCCTGGGTACGCCTTACAATCCAGTATCTGATTTCGGAATCTCTGTCTGACCATGATGTAATCTAATTGAAATCTTCCCGTATCTCCCGGCCTTTTCCAAGTATACCTCCTCCTCTTGTGATTCTTGAACATAGTATTCGCTATTACTAGCTGACACTTGTTACAGAACTCAATTAGTCTATCTCCTCTTTCATTCCTTGTCCCAAGCCCATATTGTCCTGTAACCTTTTCTTCTATTCCTTCCCCTACAACTGCATTCCAGTCGCCCATGACTATTAGATTTTCGTCCCCCATTACATACTGCATTACCCTTTCAATATCCTCATACACTTTCTCTATCTGTTCATCTTCAGCTTGCGACGTCGGCATGTATACCTGAACTATTGTTGTCGGTGTTGGTCTGCTGTCGATTCTGATTAGAACAACCTGGTCACTGAACTGTTCACAGTAACACACCCTCTGCCCTACCTTCCTATTCATAACGAATCCTACACCTGTCATACCATTTTCTGCTGCTGTTGATATTACCCGATACTCATCTGACCAGAAATTCTTGTCTTCCTTCCACTTCACTTCAGTGACCCCTACTATATCTATATCTAGATTGAGCCTTTTCGGATTTTCTAGTATCCCTACCAGGTTCAAGCTTCTGACATTCCACGCCCCGACTCGTAGAACGTTATCCTTTCGTTGATTATTCAATCTCTTTCTCATGGTAACCTCCCCCTTGGCAGTCCCCTCCCGGAGATCCGAATGGGGGACTATTCCGGAATCTTTTGCCAATGGAGAGATCATCATGACACTTCTTCAATTACAGGCGACATGTCCTGTGGATACACGCTACGTGTCTTTAATGCAGTGGTTTCCATTGCCTTCTGCGTCCTCATGTCGTTGATCATTGCTGGTTCTTCCGCGTTTAGGGGCAATTTCCCACCCCTAGGACAAGAGAGTGCCCTGAACCTCTATCCGCTCCTCCGCCCTCTTTGACAAGGCCGTTGGCAGAATGAGGCTGACTTCTTATGCCGGAAGTCGTCGGCTGCCAATGCTGATTATTTATCAAAATTTAGGCAGTGGCGGGGATCGAACCCGGGACCGAGGACGTTTTGATTATGAATCAAAGACGCTACCCCATTTTTTTTTTTTTTTTTTTTTTTTTTTTTTTTTTTTTTTTTTTTTTGTTCGTATTCGATCGTTGCATCTGCTCGGGGCGGACGTCGTAAGACATCCGTTTAAGTTCGTTGTTGATCGATTAACTCAGTTTTTTTGTTACAGAGGGAGCTAACCCTCTGACCGAACACGCTGAGCTACCATGCCGGCTAACCCTTAGACCACGGGTACTTCCACTTCGCACATATTGTCCCTATACTATGACCAACAGAAACGTGTGCAGTGAAATGTAACTTACAAGTTACTTAATTTGATGAACTGGTGTCAATTACGATTTTATAACATAAGAATACAGTAACAAAGGTACAAAATACATCATTAAATAACATAACAGTACGGATAACATTTGTAGTAATAGGGGCTTTACAAAAGAATAGAAATAAACAGATACATCAGTGTTACAGGAATTATGACATAAGTGAATATATAAAATAATGAGAATAGTTTTCGAAACATTAATTTCAGACATGAGCATTAAAACAGAAAGGAATAAATAATGTCTAAACATCTTTACAAAGAAAACGACATAGTATCTGAAAAATTCTACAACATAAATCTTATTAGCTAAACATATAAAGACAGGAAAAAGACAAATACACAAGGGTACATCAACACATAGCAGAATAACAAAGGAGAAAAGACAGGGTTTGTTTTCAGTGTAACATTTGGTACTGCAGTCCAACCCAAAACTTCATTCCATAGATCTTTCGTCTTATTTCAACATTTGCTTCCACCAAAAAAAATCCTATCCAAGCATACTTTATATGTTCACATATTTCTTACTTCATTATTTATTTTCCATTATCTTACCTCATCATTTATTTCCAAGAAAATCCTACCTATACCTGCTTTCTGTAATTTTTTCTTATAACTTCTCAATGCATTTCTTCCAATGCATCGCAGCTCATTCTCTTATATAGTCTACCCCCTCTTAAGCTAACTGAAATCTACTGAGCTCAGATGCTAAACTAAGGGACGAGGCAATGCAGCAGCACAAAACAATTAATACAAACAGCAATGAAAAAAAAAATGCAAAGTGGCAAAGCAAGCTACAGTAAATCTAAATTACCAAGCAAATGCAACATTACAACTAATATGAGCCAATGTGCAGCAACAAGAAAAATAAATCAGTAGTAAAACTGGCTTAACAGAGTAATACAAAGTGAAATTTAGTAGCACTATGCCTGGCAAACAGCAGCAGAAAATGCAATAACTTATATATAAATATGACAAAGCTCAAGCAGAAAAATATTACAGTAAAAATGGCCATGTTTAATACCTATGTCGCATCTTAACACCAGAGTGATGCATCATGGTAACTTACTCTACCAATAAAATTACCAAGTAGTTGAAAAGAAAATTATGTATGCAGTTACTGTTATTAATCCCTTCTTATTGTTCTTTCCATTCCAAGTGCTCCTTTCTCGAAGAATATGATCATAAAATTATTATCTAATGGATCTGTTGGCAGAAAGTGTTCACATTACCAAATGCACTTAATTTTATTTTATAAAGCCAATGCTACAACACTGCTGGAAACCAGATATTAACCAAATATGAGCAATCTATCAACTAGAAAGACAGTAGATGTAAAATGTTTCTCATTATTTCATTAGGCATTTTAGTAAATATCATAAATTAAGAGCTCCACAGTGTAATCATATGTTTTCAAGTTTGAGCGTCTCACATTTGCGATGCTTTCTACAAAGGAATGTCAATAGCGAAGATAATGGCCTCTTTTTTCCTCCACCTAATGGCTTTCTTTTGTCAGACGACTATCACTCAGCTGGGCGTCCAAAACGCATTCTGTCAAGGTCACATACCTTTCTTGGCGAAATATTTACGACAGCAGTTTCCGCTACAGTGACAGTTTGATACAAATAAAATTTCACAGGTCGAAGTATTTGCGTTACGAATCTGTAGAAACAAAATCCTATAAATATAACAGTATCAAAAAAATTTTTGGCGGCATTGTGATACATTCACGCATGTACACACATTTCATAACTCTTAAAGTGCGATTCTTGGTTTCCAACATCCTTTTTTGTATATCAGAGTCCCTAACCACTGTTCATTACTCCTTACCTTATTACACACATACATATTCGTTGACACGTCAATCTTGCGGCGACACTTCAATATTTCATCATTATAAATACATAGCATAATCAAATTCCCCATATAGCATCAGCTTATTGATCATAAACATACCTCAGCAGCATAATACACATTGTCATCATAATACACTCCTGGAAATGGAAAAAAGAACACATTGACACCGGTGTGTCAGACCCACCATACTTGCTCCGGACACTGCGAGAGGGCTGTACAAGCAATGATCACACGCACGGCACAGCGGACACACCAGGAACCGCGGTGTTGGCCGTCAAATGGCGCTAGCTGCGCAGCATTTGTGCACCGCCGCCGTCAGTGTCAGCCAGTTTGCCGTGGCATACGGAGCTCCATCGCAGTCTTTAACACTGGTAGCATGCCACGACAGCGTGGACGTGAACCGTATGTGCAGTTGACGGACTTTGAGCGAGGGCGTATAGTGGGCATGCGGGAGGCCGGGTGGACGTACTGCCGAATTGCTCAACACGTGGGGCGTGAGGTCTCCACAGTACATCGATGTTGTCGCCAGTGGTCGGCGGAAGGTGCATGTGCCCGTCGACCTGGGACCGGACCGCAGCGACGCACGGATGCACGCCAAGACCGTAGGATCCTACGCAGTGCCGTAGGGGACTGCACCGCCACTTCCCAGCAAATTAGGGACACTGTTGCTCCTGGGGTATCGGCGAGGACCATTCGCAACCGTCTCCATGAAGCTGGGCTACGGTCCCGCACACCGTTAGGCCGTCTTCCGCTCACGCCCCAACATCGTGCAGCCCGCCTCCAGTGGTGTCGCGACAGGCGTGAATGGAGGGACGGATGGAGACGTGTCGTCTTCAGCGATGAGAGTCGCTTCTGCCTTGGTGCCAATGATGGTCGTATGCGTGTTTGGCGCCGTGCAGGTGAGCGCCACAATCAGGACTGCATACGACCGAGGCACACAGGGCCAACACCCGGCATCATGGTGTGGGGAGCGATCTCCTACACTGGCCGTACACCACTGGTGATCGTCGAGGGGACACTGAATAGTGCACGGTACATCCAAACCGTCATCGAACCCATCGTTCTACCATTCCTAGACCGACAATTGAACTTGCTGTTCCAACAGGACAATGCACGTCCGCATGTATCCCGTGCCACCCAACGTGCTCTAGAAGGTGTAAGTCAACTACCCTGGCCAGCAAGATCTCCGGATCTATCCCCCATTGAGCATGTTTGGGACTGGATGAAGCGTCGTCTCACGTGGTCTGCACGTCCAGCACGAACGCTGGTCCAACTGAGGCGCCAGGTGGAAATGGCATGGCAAGCCGTTCCACAGGACAACATCCAGCATCTCTACGATCGTCTCCATGGGAGAATAGCAGCCTGCATTGCTGCGAAAGGTGGATATACACTGTACTAGTGCCGACATTGCGCATGCTCTGTTGCCAGTGTCTATGTGCCTGTGGTTCTGTCAGTGTGATCATGTGATGTATCTGACCCCAGGAATGTGTCAATAAAGTTTCCCCTTCCTGGGACAATGAATTCACGGTGTTCTTATTTCAATTTCCAGGAGTGTAATAACATCATAAAAACTCAGCCAAATCTCAAAAAGGCGTAGCTTTCTGTAATAATGTCAAAACCTAAAAAAAATTCTCTGCTCATTTCAATAGTGTCATCTACCTCCGACATACTTGAAAACTCGTGACCCCATACCAAATACATCATTCAAAGCTCTCATAGTATCACAATGGTTCCGAAAAAATATGAACAGTTCACAAAGTACAGACAAAATACAATTTCATAAGTGTCAAGTTATCCAACTATGTAATTGTGTAAACATCTGTCACTGACATAGTAAAAAAAAAATGTTTGTTTCTCTGTTAAATAATCAGATAGCTATGTAATTCTGTGTTAGAGGAATATGGTACCGATGTGTAAAGTTGTATGAGTAAATACCATATTAGCTAGGGCTCCTTGTGCTTGCCAAACACATGGTACACAAAGTAAGCGTGTACCCCCCTGAGGATTAATGTAATTATACCCTCTGGTGTTACAGATTACAGAAATGGAATGAAATGTATCACGGAAAACTTTCATTGTAATTCAAAAATCTTTAAAAATAAATGTTTTAAGTACAAAATAAATCACTCAAATGCGTGTCCTGTTGCGCTAAATGTGCGTATTGCTGTAAGATAATTCTGTGGAAGTGTCGTAGTTATCGTCCTCCGAAAGCTACGTTCTGCAGAAGTCAATGTACTTACCTCGTAATAAACAACAGGGAAATGCTATGCGTATAGATATCGTAGTTATTACGTACATTACCGTATCAAGAATGTACTATACTGTAACGTATTGTTGTGCTACGAAAACGGCTGTCTCATTGTAGCTATACCACAAAAGTTACTACTAAAACAAGTTTTACTTTCCAGAATAATACAGAAAAACTGTGCAGATATAAAACAGATACACCGCAAAAACAACAATGTAAATTGCGTCACATATTAATAGCGTCGTGATATAATCGTGTAGCTGTCAAAGAAACGAAATGCTAAGTCATCTTTAATCCTACAGAAAGTACTTCATATAAAGAATGTATTTTCAAGTAAACCAAAATGTTGCCTTAAAATCTCATTAGCAGTGCGTGTATACGTTGTAAGTATGTAAGCCTTATAGTCGTTACATAATCGTGCAACTAACAAGCAAGAATGTACACACACAATAACACTGTGTCGTCTGTTCACTATAACAATGCATTCGTAATTACTGTCTAAATAAGTTACACAGGTTCTTGACTGGATATTTAACTTCAAACATTGTTGCATGGTAATAGTTTCTTAAGTCTGACAAAGCATACTAGAAATGTGAAGTGAAAAGATTTATCGCAAAGACAAAGTTAAAAAGCAGATTATCTTTCAACAAACGGTTTTACATGTGAAATGTGGTGTAAACCTTTACTCTTACTAGTACGCAGAGTTTCAACCTCAACGCAATTATCATGTGGTATACGTCGGATTCTGTAAGGTCCATTGTAAAGTAGAAAGAATTTGTGACTCAAGTGTTTCTTCTTATGTGACATTGAATGAGCTTTAATGAGAACTTTCTGACCAATATATAATTTCTTTGCATTTGCTTTACCTTGTAGTTTTCTCCTTTTGTCTGCTGCAGATTTTATATTTTTAATAGCCAAATCAATTATGTCTTTGTGTCGAAGTTTACGTGTATTCAGGAAAGGAACAAGCTCTCTGATTCTGTTCGGTGGTTCTTGATTCTTCAGTACAAGAGTAGGTGGCAAAGCAGTGGACTCATGAGGCATTTCATTCAGCACATTTTGAAATAATTGTAAATATCTGTCCCAATGCTGATGCTTTCTGTGACAATAAAGTCTGCAAAGCTTATTGATTTCTTTCATAATCCGTTCATACGGGTTACAATGTGGTGAGTACAATGAAATAAAAATAGGTTTGATTTTATGGTTTCGAAGCATGCATGACCAAACAGCAGATCTGAATTGCGGTCCTTTATATGAACTGACTTTAGAGACGTGGCCAACTTCACGTAAGAAATTTTTAACAAGGGCGTTGGGTACAGACCGTCCAGTGGCTTTACGTAACGGAGTGAAAGAAACAAATTTTGAAGTAAGTTCAACAGCGACTAGAACGTACGAAAATCCATTCGATGTTCTGACAAGGGGTCCCATGAGATCAACAGCAGCAAATTTTTTTAATTTAGAAGGAATGATTGGAAACAATGGAGCACGATGTGAGATAATAGATGGTTTCGCCTTTTGACAAAGTTTACAAGTAGACAAGATTCTTCGAATTCTCTTTTCCATACTGTTAAAATAACAAGTCGTCCGAAGAATATGATAACATTTTCGTGGACCAAAATGTGCGTAGCTGAAATGAATGTACCAAATGAGCTTATTAACAAAATCAGCTGGAATGCAAAGTACCCATAGCTTGTCATCAACAGTGCAGCGTTTGAAAAGCATGTTGTTTCTAACCAGATAATAATGCCGAATCTGAGTGTGTCTTTTCAAGTCATTTACTTTTGATGTCTTTCCAAATCGGATCTTTATCTTGTTCATGAGCAAGATCTTTTAAAGATGTGGTGATGAAGTTTTCAAAGACGACTTTCTGAATGTAAAGAACACTGAAATTTTTCTCGAGGTTGCCTTCTGTGTTACTTTTCTCAAGCCCAGCCGGTGCGCGTGACAGTGCGTCCGCAACAATGTTCTCCTTGCCGGGAGTGTAGACTATTGTGAAATGGAATTCTTGCAGAAACAATGCCCAACGTTTTAACCTGTCATGATTTAATTTTGAAGACATAAGAAATTGTAATGCACGATGATCACTGTATACTTTTACGTGCTTACCAGATAAAAAGAAACGGAATTTGTTAAATGCTCAAACGATAGCTAAAGCTTCTAATTCAGTAACGGAGTAGTTTTTTTTGTCAGATTTTGTTAGCACTCGGCTAGCAAAAGCAATGGTTTTCTGAACAGTAATGTCATTTTCTGTGGCTTCTTGAAATAAATTTAGAAGAATCCGTGCTAAGGCAGAAATCTTGTGACAGATCTGGATGAGGTAGTATTGGCGCGTTAAGTAGCGATTCTTTCAAAGAATTGAATTCCAACTGTGCTTGTTCATCCCAGTTCCAAATAGTATTATTTCCAGAGAGAGAACCAAGTTTTGGTGTAACTAGAATATGCATATTCAGAAAACGACGGTAAAAATTTACGAGACCTAGAAAACTGCGGACTTGTTTTTTTGTGGATGGAACTGGAATGGCTCTGATTGCTTCTAACTTTTCAGGATCCGGCTGAATGCCTTCAGAAGAAGTAATATGTCCCAAAAACTTCACCTTTGTCCTACCGAATTCAGACTTTTCCAAATTAAATGTAATTCCAGATTCTGCAAAACTACGTAACAAACTGTTGAGGATATGATTGTGTTGTTCCCATGAGGCTTCTGCTATTAGAATATCATTCACATATAAGGTGATGTGACGTTTTAAGAACTTAGGTAATATGGAATTTAGCCCGCGAATGAATGCTGCCGAAGAAATGTTCAAACCAAAAAGAAGTTTCCGAAACTGATAACAAACCCCGAAACAAAGGAAAGCTGTGTATTTTCTACATTCTGGATGAAGTTCGATCTGATAAAAGCTGGATCTGAGATCAATAGAAGACAACACTTTTACACCATTAAAATTTTGAAGAAGTTCTTCTAACGTTTGCGGCCTGTCTGTTTCAGGAATGATGATAGTATTGATTTATCTCGAATCTAAGACAAGCCTGATCGATCCATTTTTCTTCTCAACAACATGTAATGGATTATTGTATGAGCTTACTGCAGGCTCAATAATGCCCTCGTCAAGCATAGATTGTACTTCTGTTCTAACACGGTCCCTATAATGCGCCGGAATTACGTATGGTCTAACACAAAATTTAGTATGCTCACGAACACGAAATTGGTATTGAAATACCTTGATTGTTCCTGTTTTGTGAGTAAAAACTGTGGGATGTAAAATCTCAAAAAGGTCTTGCCTATCAGTGTGATTACAATTCTCAATTGTTCGGATTTTATTCTGAATTAACTCATTAGTTTCAAATATGTCGTCGATATCATCCCTGCCAGTGCTTGCAGAGTGATTGTTAGTGTCAAGTTCCGTCGAAAATTCCGAACTGTAGTCTGACAGGAGGTAAAGCCGATTAATTTCTTGGTCATGGTTTGAGAGCCAATGTTCAAATTTCAAAGCTGTTGACTTACCTTCTTTCTCTAAACTTATTTCAGCATCGTGAAAGTTTAAGATTGCTTTGTATTCATTAAAAAAGTCTATTCCCAATATAATTTCCGTCGACAATAATGCAACAATAAGAAAGTTCATACAGAAGCTGTGGCTTTGACAAAAGAATTTTAAGCTGGTTTGTTGGCGTACATCTACACTTTTTCCCACGATTCCACCTTGTAATTTAATCTTATGTAACGGAAGTGTGGGGCAATCGTTCGATTTGTTGCATTTGCTAAAGGCTGTTTCACTAATTACTGAAATGGGACTGCCAGAGTCAAGTACTGCCGAATATTTTACATTTACTGTAATGTGAATCACAGGATATGCAATGTTGTTATGTTTTACATCGTGTTCCTGGAGTAAGATGTCCCTAATATCTTCCATTTTTACGTAATTACTAGCTACGGCAGCTGCGTCGTCAGTTTCATAAGTACGTTTTGTGGCTGCCAGCGGTATGAGTCATTGCCTATTGTCTCTTTGATGGCGCGCGTCGTTATTGGGATTTGGAGATCTAACTTCTAAAAATTCACCTTGTCGAGAGGGCCCTGCCCTGTTGGAATCCCGCCAGTTCTGATGCAATTCAGGTCTGTCGTTACGATCATATCGTTTGTCGTCATGTCGGTAGATTCCATAGTTTCTTTCTTGTCGGTCACATGATGGAGAATTTCTCCCAGAATCGTAACTACGCGCTTGACCGTTGCGTCTAAAGTTATTCCGTCTCCCTTGATAATAATTACTTTGGTTCCCATATTGTCTGTTTCTCTGATTGTCTCTGTGATAGTCACTACCACAGAGAGCTGATCTTTCCCTGTAATTATTACTACTCTGCCAACGGTTGTCTTGTGGGTGGTGTCTGTTTTGGTCACGATTTGTGTTGTGAGAATAGCCTTGTCGTGTCCAGTTATTATTTCTTTCATCGCGGAATTGCGACGGATGTGACCTGTAATTGTTGTGTTCCTGTTTTCGCGTTCCGCGATTGTCAGTGTCAATTTCTAATTCTTGTAAGAGTCCCTGAAAAGCTTCAATGTCGTCTTTGCAACGTCCTGCCAAAATAATATGTCGTAAATGTTCAGGTAATTTGATTAAGCAAATGCAGATGAGTTCTGAGGAGCTGTATGGGTTTGACAGGTACTGATTCTTGTGCAACATGTCTTCAAAATATTTTACAAGACTGGAAAATGCAGATTGTTCGAAATGTTTCATCATTATGATGCTATGTTTTACTCGGTCTTGTGTAGCTTGAGACCAGTATGCTGAGAGGAAGGCATGATAAAATTCTCCTTCACTGTGGCAATCGTGAATGACCAATCGCATTCTTACAGCTGGTTCATTCTCTAAATAGCCACACATAAATTCTAACCTGTGCTCTAATGACCAGTTGGGAGGAAAACAATGAGAGAATTGATGAAGCCAGGCTTGTGGATGAATGTCGTTGCCGGAATTCTTAAATGTTTTGAATTTACGTGTAGTAATAAACAGCTTATAGTCAAAATCATCATGTCGGCGAGTCGCATGTCGGTCATTGTTACGTCGTTTCGGCGGCTCCATCTCAAAATTCCCTGTACCTTGCCAATTTCTTTCATAATTTCCGAAGTGCCCTGTGTTATTATTTTGTGGCTGTTCCGTATTTCTATGTCCCTCTCGTAATTCTTGTATTACCTGTGTCAACTGATCTTGTACTTCCCGAATTTCTCTTTGGTGTTGCGTATTAATTTGATTCTGATTTTGTTTGAATTTCCTAATTTGTTTGCACTCTTCTGTGTCATTAAAGATTACCGGATTTGTGTCATTCAGATTATCATCTACCTTCCTAGATAAATTATTTAGCTGATCCGAAAGTTCAACTACTTTCTCTGATAATGAAAAAATTTCCTCCATGTGTCTTTCTGAACCAATTTTCAGAGTATCTACTGTGTCCTTTAAGTTTTCCTGAGTTATTGCAAGTTGCGTAACCGAATCGGTAGATGCAACTGAGTCAGTTTTAGCTTGCAAGGTGTCGTGATTTTCATGAACTATAGTTTGCAGTTCCTTTATGGCTGCTTCGTGATTCTGTAATGCATTTTCATGACGCGAAAAAATAGGTTGGAAATGCTCACAGATTTGTGTTTTTACGTCATTACAGACTTTTTGAAATTTCGATTCGATTTTATGTAACTCAGTAGTTAAATCTTCACGTGTTTGTTCAAGTGTGGTGTCTAACTTTTGAAGATTTTGTTCCATTGCGTCTAACTGTTGCTGTGTTTGTCTCTGGTGTTGTTACATTGTATCTAACTTTTGAAGATTTTGTTCCACTGTGTCTAACTCTTGAAGATTTTGTTCCATTGTGTCTAACTTTTGAAGCTTTTGCTCTGTTTGTCTCTGGTTTTGTTCCATTTGTTGCATTAATTGCAATAATAATGTATTAGTGTCTGGAATCTGTTCCTCTATGCTTTTTGGCAGTGTATTTTTACCGGCAACATTCACATTTTGACAAGCAGAAAATGTGTCTTGACTCATTTGAGAAAACGGTGAGGACCCAAAACCTGAGTCAATAGTATTTGCAATATTGTGTTCTGTCATTTCAGATTCCTGAGGCGAGCTGTTGCCGACCGATCGTTCGATAATGCTTCCCTGTTCAATATTTGTTTCACTGTCTACACCACTATTTGCCCCCGTTACATTTCCCTATGCACAATTACCAAATTACTACCTCGAATGTCTGTTAATTCATTATACAGTGGTGCTGATAAGCTACGCTCGTCGTCACTATTATTTCTCAGTTTACTTTGAAGCCTAGTGTTACGTTTCTCACACGCCATTATTGTCACAATATTTCACACGATAACACAGAAAAGCACAATTTGATGAGCAAAAATAAGAGAACACATTAACATAGCACTGAAAATAATATCTAGTTAATTGCAAGCGCAGCTACGAAATACTTGGTGCAAATCTACATGCATGCCATAACTGTTTTACTGTACAACAATGAAAGACTGCAACTACAAAGGAGATTCTCTCTACAATTACGCACTAGCAATAAACAAAAGCTACACTAATTACACAAACTACAAGAAAAAATCAGAAGATTCCAGTGAGGTATCCTCGACTAAGGGTCGACATATGAAACGTCCCCTTAGAATGATTGTACATGACTGTGCTTAAACTGACACACAATATTTTTTGGCGCAACGTAATCTGACTTTCAAAAATCCCTACAAAAGAATGGCCCTGACTAACATTAACCTATACCTTTCACAAATCACTTACCTCACAAAAATCTTCGTTACTCGAACTACTGCAATACAGCGAGCGCCACTACCGCCAGCTAAATAAAAGATTCAAACTACTGAAGGCACTAACTACTGATAGGCATAGCTAGCAAATGAAAGATTTTGATAGAGAACAAACAATGTATTTACCTCAATAGTGTTCAAAAGTCATATTATATATATCAGTTCATGGCATCCAGTCTTACAAATTTACTGTCTCTGTCCTAAACTCCGCCATCTCACTCCCCACATCCACCACTGCTGGCGGCTCACCTCCAACTGCACAACGCTACGCGCTGTTAACAGCCAAACAGCCCAACACCACAATAGTGAATATTAAAACAATGCCACCCAGCCACAGACTGCACACAGCACAGCTAGTGATTTTCATATAGAGCGCTACGTGGCGTTACCAATATAAAAACCAAGACAGCCTACTTACAGTAGTTCGTACTGATACTTCCCCTGCCATGTAATGCTAAAATTTAGCTAAGTACAAGAGACAATCGCCATGTTCATAAGTGGGTACACTTATCCGGAACGCTGCTGTGCCTGGACGAATCCTCTCTCATATTTAAAACTTCATCCTCAGAATCAGATGATTCTCGATTCGTAGGCTTTGGTAGCCTCTGCTTCTTTGTCTACGGTTTATTTGTTGCTGTCGTCGATACTTCAAGAGATCTGCTGCATGGGGACGGGGTTAGACAGCTGAAGAATCTCCTTTTCATTTCCCAGTGCCTGGCCTCTTCTTTGTGGAACGGATGAGGTTTTCCAAGGGAATCAGTGATCATAAGGCCGTTGCAGCATCCCTGAATATGGAAGTTAATAGGAATATAAAAAAAGGGAGGAATGTTTATCTGTTCAGCAAGAGTAATAGAAGGCAGATTTCAGACTACCTAACAGATCAAAACGAAAATTTCTGTTCCGACACTGACAATGTTGAGTGTTTATGGAAAAAGTTCAAGGCAATCGTAAAATGCGTTTTAGACAGGTACGTGCCGAGTAAAACTGTAAGGGACGGGAGAAACCAACCGTGGTTCAACAACAAAATTAGGAAACTGCTGCGAAAGCAAAGAGAGCTTCACTCCAAGTGTAAACGCAGCCAAAACCTCTCAGACAAACAGAAGCTAAATGATGTCAAAGTTAGCGTAAGGAGGGCTATGCGTGAAGCGTTCAGTGAATTCGAAAGTAAAATTCTATGCACCGACTTGACAGAAAATCCTAGGAAGTTCTGGTCTTACGTTAAATCAGTAAGTGGCTCGAAACAGCATATCCAGACACTACGGGATGATGATGGCATTAAAATAGAGGATGACACGCGTAAAGCTGAAATACTAAACACCTTTTTCCAAAGCTGTTTCACAGAGGAAGACCGCACTGCAGTTCCTTCTCTAAATCCTCGCACAAACGAAAAAATGGCTGACATCGAAAGAAGTGTCCAAGGAATAGAAAAGCAACTGGAATCACTCAATAGAGGAAAGTCCACTGGACCTGACGGGATACCAATTCGATTCTTCACAGAGTACGCGAAAGAACTTGCCCCCCTTCGAACAGCCGTGTACCGCAAGTCTCTAGAGGAACGGAAGGTTCCAAATGATTGGAAAAGAGCACAGGTAGTCCCAGTCTTCAAGAAGGGTCGTCGAGCAGATGCGCAAAACTATAGACCTATATCTCTGACGTCGATCTGTTGTAGAATTTTAGAACATGTTTTTTGCTCGCGTATCATGTCGTTATTGGAATCGCAGAATCTACTCTGTAGGAATCATCATGGTTTCCGGAAACAGCGATCGTGTGAGACCCAACTCGCTTGATTTGTTCATGAGACCCAGAAAATATTAGATACAGGCTCCCAGGTAGATGCTATTTTCCTTGGCTTCCGGAAGGCGTTCGATACAGTTCCACACTGTCGCCTGATAAACGAAGTAAGAGCCTACGGAATATCAGACCAGCTGTGTGGCTGGATTGAAGAGTTTTTAGCAAACAGAACACAGCATGTTGTTATCAATGGAGAGACGTCTACAGACGTTAAAGTAACCGCTGGCGTGCCACAGGGGAGTGTTACGGGACCATTGCTTTTCACAATATATATAAATGACCTAGTAGATAGTGTCGGAAGTTCCATGCGGCTTTTCGCGGATGATGCTGTAGTATACAGAGAAGTTGCAGCATTAGAAAATTGTAGCGAAATGCAGGAAGATCTGCAGAGGATAGGCACTTGGTGCAGGGAGTGGCAACTGACCCTCAACATAGACAAATGTAATGTATTACGAATACGTAGAAAGAAGGATCCTTTATTGTATGATTATATGATAGCAGAACAAACACTGGTAGCAGTTACTTCTCTAAAATATCTGGGAGTATGCGTGCGGAACGATTTGAGTGGAATGATCATATAAAATTCATTGTTGGTAAGGCGGGTACCAGGTTGAGATTCATTGGGAGAGTCCTTAGAAAATGTAGTCCAACAACAAAGGAGGTGGCTTACAAAACACACGTTCGACCTATACTTGAGTATTGCTCATCAGTGTGGGATCCGTACCAGATCGGGTTGACGGAGGAGATAGAGAAGATCAAAGAAGAGCGGCGCGTTTCGTCACAGGGTTATTTGGTAACCGTGATAGCGTTACGCAGATGTTTAGCAAACTCAAGTGGCAGACTCTGCAAGAGAGGCGCTCTGCATCGCGGTGTAGCTTGCTCGCCAGGTTTCGAGAGGGTGCGTTTCTGGATGAGGTATCGAATATATTGCTTCCCCCTGCTTATACCTCCCGAGGAGATCACGAATGTAAAATTAGAGAGATTCGAGCGCGCACGGAGGCTTTCAGACAGTCTTTCTTCCCGCGAACCATACGCGACTGGAACAGAAAAGGGAGGTAATGACAGTGGCACGTAAAGTGCCCTCCGATACACACCGTTGGGTGGCTTGCTTGCGAAGTATAAATGTTGATGTAGATGTAGATTTCAGATATGGCAGAAGATGTTACTTCCTCGACTTCAACATTAACCTTTCCGTTTTAAGTAGCCACGACTGCTGCAGATGGTTCATTGACTGGTTCATTGGGTCTGTCCTCAATTATTCTTTCACTGCTGGAATCGAAATCTGCACCCGTGAAAATATGAGTAATTAACGGGCATATTTCTGTCAACCTAAACCCATTTACTACTGTCTCCCCCGTCTCGCAATTGAGATAGGCCTTTTCAAACAGTTTGGCGATGTCCATGTTTGTTACTGGAGTAATAGGCTTCCAATGGAGTCATGAAAGTTCTCTGCAACGGTTGCATCTTGTGAGAGGCATGAACCTGCAGACACAAGATGCTGACACGGTTTTCATGTGCGAAATCTATAATATCCAAATATCTGGAGTGGCTATGACGCCCAATCAGAAGCATGAGTATGTTGCTGTTGGCTTCACCTCTCTCAGGAAATGTTGAAACCAATCAGAGAAGAACTGGCTTTGAATCCATCGGAGGACTGGCGTACAGGAATGGGCTTCGGTGGAGCATCTCTCATTGAGTGACTGCTACAGATCTTTTGAGGCAATATCGTCATGGATGGGACAAAATTTCATGCGGCGTTCTTACAGGTGACATCGGTTGGAAGTGATCCACGCTGTGCAGAAGAGATGGTTGCTGCTTGTCGCTTTCGTTTTCTTGCAACGGCGTGCGGAACTTTGCTCTGCACACTGCTTAGACCAGTTTCGTCGACATTGTATGTTCTGTGGAAAGCTTTCTTCTCCATCTCTTGTGAAAGCAGAGAGAAAAATATTGACAAATTTTCTCTTCTGAAATCTAGACGTCTATTACTTGAGGTTGCTGTGGGTTTTCTAATCGAAATATCCTTTTCCTGCTGCTTCCAGAAAAGGCACAACCACCTTCTTCCAGCCCGTTCACTCAAAAATGGATTCTGGATATTTTTGACTGTGACGAACTGAAATGTCATCTATTGGAGATCCATTCGGGTAAGTCCAAGAAATTTACTTCCCGTTGTCATTCTACATTCAATGAGCTGTCCTTCTTGTTCGGAAGACAGAAAAAGTTTTCACCGAAGTTTGGCCTTTTTGGCAAAATCAGTAGGTAAAGCTGATTTTACTAGCCTATATAGAATGGCCATGGGAACTTGGAAAGATTTTGCCCCCTTCGGGAAGTCCATCTTTCCTCTTAAAATTTTTAATTGCTGTTTGCACAGCAGATTCATTGCAGTGCTTTCGATCTCGTGAAGTCATTCCTGAAGCAATATCTATAAATAGTACGGTTTGTGATAGCAAGGTACGAATATGGAATACTAGGGTACAAATATGGAGTACTAATACTCCATATTAGTGACACAGCCTTCTTGAAATTCAGAAACGTAAATAAAATGAAAAACGAAATTTAAAAAGGCAACAAACACACCATTTTACAGCTTAATGTATTAGCTAAACGTTTATTTTGAAAATATATTGCTAATTTATGTATTATGACAAGACTGGAACTGAAAACCACCAACCTGCAACAATTATTCCTCCAAGTGAATTTGTTAAAACAGCTTCACTCAGTCAATATGGCTGTCAAATGCAGTGTGAGTGTATCCCGAAGCAGTCCACAGTTGCTGAACGTATATTTCTAGCACTTCTCCAGAATATAGCACTTAAAAGGTGAAAAACCATAGTACTTCATTTGTCTACCTCTATTCTACATTTTTACCTCTTCCTCTATAGTATAACAGCTGGTGATGCTTTGTCAGTAACAGCGAAAACCTCCTGATGAGTGAGCCTTTTACTTTTCAAAAAAATGGTTCAAATGGCTCTGAGCACTATGCAACTTAACTTCTGAAGTCATCAGTCGCCTAGAACTTAGAACTAATTAAATCTAACTAACCTAAGGACATCACACACATCCATGCCCGAGGCAGGATTCGAACCTGCGACCGTAGCGGCCGCTCGGCCCCAGACTGTAGCGCCTAGAACCGCACGGCCACTCCTTCAGTTTTCAGACAGCTTCTTAAGACACAGAGGAACTAAAGTAACAATGGAAGGGTATCAATGATGAGCGTGTGACAGAATTTCTAAGCAGTATGTTACAGTTGTGACATTTTGCTCGAAATTTATTGCTCGGTTATTTCATGCCAATGATCCCTCTAGGCTATCACAAAATTCATAAGTGATTCATGGAGGTGTAATTGTTATAACAGACTACTGTTTTAAATATTGCGGCACTTACGGCCGAATCTGACTCCGCAAAAAGCTAATCGCAAGTTCATTTCATTCTTGAGACTGTTGAAAAGGCTTACTAACGCTTTCAAGGTACTCACTACACATCTCAGTTTGTCCTCTGAAACGTTTGCTCATACATTCTTGTATAACTAAGAGGTTAAGGGTCACATTAATAGGGAATAACCAGAAGAACAAAGAAGCATCGTGCCTAGACAATTCCCTCTTTATATCACTGTGGAATAACTTGAAAAAGTTAATTGGCTGGTAAGGCAAAGAATTTAGATGAAATGAGACTGATGAAATAAACATTTCGCTATGAAACCTAAGTCATGCTAGCACCACAGATTCTAAATTTTGTTCTCCGTGTTCAGGTCCAACCGCATGATGTTATTTGCTTCCTTTTTTTGTTATGGAATTACATGAGGTCAATGTCATTTGTATTTTGTGACATAGAGCAATACAATGGAATTATTTACAAAATAAAAAAGCATTTCAAATGTTATTAAAACTATATTTTTCTTGATATCGTACACGACCTGATATAACCAACAGTAATTGAAAATGAAACATATTTGAATTCTACTACATCAGTTTTTGCTTTGACTTTTACTTTTACGCTACAAGAGAATTAATGTATTCCTCGGCAAAGCATAAAAATATCGAAGCACCACCAGCAGTGGTTCTCAATCATATTCCCAAATGTGATTATCTTGAGGACATGCAACTTGCTTACATTCTAAATACCTCGTGGTCTGACGATAATTTCACAGCAAATGAAACATACCAGGATATTTTTTCGAAAGCTCGAGCCTGAAATTAATTACGGATCCAGACGTACACTTTATTAATTTCATAGCCTTTACATGTGCTTTCCATCTTCTGTGCGAAGAGAATAGGGCAACTTCGTAATGAACGAATATAATTTCTCACCTGTCAGTACAAGTACACGTCATATGGTTGACCTAACGGGGTACACTTTGTTGGAATTACTCTTAATGAAGCGCAGATATTTTTATTTCGTCGACAACCAGGTACAATGCGGGATAAGTTTTGCCCATCCCACGAGTCAATAATATACAGAAATGGCTCCTTTTTTACGTAGAGTCGCAAAATTTCATCCGAAAATTAAGCTTTCCAGATTTTGCAGCTGTTACGTACTGATTATGATACCGTTACATTGGCTGGTTTACGTCTTGTTGGACTCAAAAGTCAAATTTGCTACTGACTTGTAGGAGACAAACAAAAACTGTTACAGTTTTTCGGAAAATGCTAATCCGTACGGGGCTGTGTATGAGTGTACAAGCTCACAAGTAAAAGTTAAAACGACTTAGGATCGAAGAGACAAGAGATGATCGACTCGACATAAGTATAAAATGATTTATTCGTGTATGTTCGGTTGTTTTACAAGGGTCAGAAACATTGGCCATGTGGTTGCTACACGAACATTATGCAAGTGGTCAATATCTGCAGCAGCCTCATTGCTGTCAGCAAGTTGTCATTTCATAGCGTCAAATATCTGGTGCAATTCATTCAAAGGAAACGGAATTCGGCAGCATCGTGTCGCCAAATACATCGGCGCCAGTGACAAGCTTACGTTTTGTGAGTTATTGGAAACAGCAACATTCTTTTGTCCTGAAACCTGCACTATAGTTCTTCCTGAAGTCAACACTGAGGCTGTTTATGGAAATATAGATCCAATTACCGTAGAGGAATTAGAAACAGCATCAACGGAAATGAGGGACAGGAAGACTACAGTTATGAAAATTTGGAGCCCAATACTTAATTAGACCCATGCAGCGCGGTACAGATGAGCACAGCAGCATGCCGAATGGACCGCTCAATATTGGCATCACGTTCTCTTCACCGATGAGTGTCGCACATGCCTTCAATCAGATAATCGTCGGAGACGTGTTTGGAAGTAACCGGTCAGGCTGAACGCTTTAGACACACTGTCCAGCGGGTGCAGCAAGGTGGGGGTTCCCTGCTGTTTTGGGGTTGCAATATGTGGGGCCAACGTTCGCCGCTGGTGGTCATGGAAGGCGCCGTAACGATCTGTACGATACGTGAATGCCATCCTCGACCGATAGTGCAATCATATCGGTAGCGCATTGGCGAGGCATTAGTCTTGATGGACGACAATTCTCGCCCACATCGTGCACATGTTGTGAATTACTTCCTTCAGCATAACGACATCGCTCGACTAGAGTGGCAAGCATGTTCTGCATACATGAACCCTATCGAACATGCCTGGGATGGATTGAAAAGGGCTGTTTATGGACGACGTGACGCACCACCCACTCTGAGGGGTCTCCTCGGATCCGCCTTTGAGGAGTGGGACAATCTGGACCAACAGTGCCTTGATGAATTTGTGAGCGTCTCTACTTTTTATTATATCTTTCCCAAATAAATACACCATTGCATCAGTGTACATGAGCAAATGTAAGGAGACTTGTGCATTAATGTACGTCTATTTTCATGTTGCTACCTTGGCATGAGGTTAACCTTGTTCCCCCATGGCAAGATACTCATCAGATGATGATTATCCAAAACAAAACAAAAAAAAGAAGTAGTACGTACCTATACCTCAGGTAAAACGTCCTTGATGAACTCGTGCCACAGATAAATCTCAGCATAATTTAATCAGAATCCAATTTAAAGGCACTTAGGAGTTGATATTATATGGAAAATTGTTCTCAAACCGTCATGAAACGTATTTAGCAATGTTATTTGCACACCCTCCTCGTCAATTCTTTAACTCTGCATCATAACTGCAGACAATAATCAATACTACCAGTAACACCTGAGCTAATTACCTGTGCTCTTCCTTTCCTTTTTTATGGTGAAAGGCCTACAGCTATTCCTAGCTCAGGCGACATAGATGTTTACTTAAATGGACCAGGAGTGGTAACAAATGACTTCAGAGCTAAAAGCTGTCCTTAAGAGCAGATGTGAGAACTATTCGCAATTTCTCTGTGGTCTCACCAACGCTAGTTTAAAATCTTTGCAACAAGTGCTCTAATTGACTTACAATAATTATTTCTGTAGAATGCTTAGTTCCCAACATGTGCCTACGCATACATTCATTCGATAAGCCAGGAAGTGGGAGAAATAGTCTGCGCTCCTCCCTGTCCTAGGCTCTTATTGGTTAATCATGACAAAATGCGCGAGATTAGGAGTTTTGTTTAACTTATTTACAGCTATTATTGGTCAAAACTTGCAAAGTCTGCTGCACTTAGTCAGCAAGATTCGTACTGTAGCAGTAACTGCCAAGTAAGAATGAGACATGATACAGTCATCCGATCGAGGTTGACGTGAAAATAGTTAACTCCACCAGGGGGCAGCTGCGCACTTCTAACGTTCGCAGCGAGTTAATTGCTTCCATCATGCACTTTGACTATTGTACTGGCGTCCATACTGTTGAGTGGTACTTAAGATAAGTAAATAAATTAGAGAAATTAGAAAATAAATGAAAAACTTGGATTAGTTTAGAGAGTTACGTACTGGAAAACAGCGGGCAGAACAGCAGAGCAGAAGAGACAATGACCATGAAGTCAGCAACTTCCACATAAGCGGACGCTGTCGATTCAGCCGTCAGGGCATCGCCCGACCGGCTCACGTGTTTCTCAGTTGCCACATGTGAGCAAAGGCCCTCGCCTACATTCCAAGAGCCAATGACCGACGTTAAGAAAATTCTTCGAGAAGCTTTTCAACGAGATAGAAGAGGCAATGACCGGCTCACGTGTTTCTCAGTCGTCACATGTGATCAAAGGCCCTCGCCTACATTCCAAGAGCCAATGACCGACGTTAAGAAGATTCTTCGAGAAGCTTTTCAACGTGACAGAAGAGGCAATGACCGTGAAGTCGTTCACCTCCAGTTAATTGAAGTGAATAAATACGCCGGCCAAAGTGGCCGTGCGGTTAAAGGCGCTGCAGTCTGGAACCGCAAGACTGCTACGGTCGCAGGTTCGAATCCTGCCTCGGGCATGGATGTTTGTGATGTCCTTACGTTAGTTAGGTTTAACTAGTTCTAAGTTCTAGGGGACTAATGACCTCCGAAGTTGAGTCCCATAGTGCTCAGAGCCATTTGAACATTTGAATAAATACGCGAGACGCGGTGGGCCCGACAGACGAAGAAGACGAACGAAGAAAAGGAGAGAAGAGTAGCAGTAGTTTTCAGTCAGTTTCGGTGCTGAAGACGTCATGCAAGAAGAGACTACATCATACACAGACGCACCAAGTCCGCCGCTGTAATGGAATAGCAAGCAGCAGCCTCGGCGCCAGAAGACAGAAGTCAAAAGGTATTTGAAGACTGAGTTTTACATACCCGGGTGACTCGTGAGAACGGGAAGGAGACGGCCTCACATCAGCAGTCACCTGTGAGCTGGGATGAAGATCTGACAGCCGAAGACTGGCAAGCGGGAGTCCGTTGTTCGAGTCCGGGACACTGGCCTTCCCCCGCCGCGCCGCTCCGCTGGCCGACGCACAACACACGCGGCCGCTTAGAGAAGAGAAACACTGGGACGCCACATCCAAGGTATCACCGTCCGATGCAGGACTTCGCTCGCAATAATTAAACGGGCCACCTCGCGCTGCGCGTCTCCAGTCAACTGGGCGAGACGGCGACACGAGATACACGCTGCCACGCGTAATCAGACGCCGCCGCTGCCGCAGCAGAAGGCTTCGCAAACGACACAGCTGCCGTTCTCTGAGCCAGAACATCGAGTAAGGAAACAGTTGTACGAAACTTGCAATAAAAGTTATCTTATGTAAAAATGCTGTTTCATTCTACCTCATACCCGAGCCAAGGAAGAACCCACCCTGCCCACATGTTGTTAAGAGAGAAAAATTAATTTATTTAGTATTTTCACCCTGACATAATGCTTTAGAATCAAATGCCCTTTGTAGTAATGCTCATCCTGATAATTGACTAGCATCAAAAGAGAAAACCGAGTTAGATTTAGTGACAGAACTGTTACAATACTTATTTCTGTCGATTCTTTCTTTAAACCTCTAATCGTCCTTGCCCACTTACCAGCATCTACGATTTACTTTCCTGATTATGTTTTTATTGTGTCCAACCACCTGCACCAAGGTTAGTTTTCGTAACTACAATCCTATGTTAATTTATTAAATGTCCGCATAGCCATCTCTGTGGATAACTCATTAGTTTGATGCATACAGCTAGAAACCAAATATTGTTACAGTGGCCGATTGTTTCTTTTTGAGATAAACGAGCCCCTGCATTGATATGCACATGTGTGGTATCCATATTTTCATAATTATCTTTCAGTACGACGTTTCCATTGCACGAAATTGTTTTTTCTTCACTCTACATGACATTATGTGGAGCTTCCCTTCTCTGTAGGTCACCAGGTATCGAACTTACAGCATCCTGTGCGTATGCTAAACGCCTCAATGGGCACCACACACTGGTAAGTGCCCGATGGAGGAGCATCTGGTTGCGTGTAGCTTGAGCCGTGGTAGATAAGGCCTCCACCACCAGCAGAGATGGCGACAAGTGGCATAAGACAACAGAATGCAGTTGGCCGCTCAGCACCCGTCTTGTGGCTGTGCAGTACGCTCCTACCTTTGTGAATTACAGCTACGTATTTTGAAATTTGCCAACACTCGCTTAATGTTTTAAATCGTTAAACAAAGCAACCATACTGTTGAAATGTTTCCCATCGAATTCCGTCTGGTGCAAGCACAAGCGGTTGGTGAGGTCCTTACAGTGGTTATGTTTTTGATGAAAACAAGAAGTTTCTAGTTCTTGTTTATCAGAACTCACAATCATAATGTTTAAATATTGCACTAAAATACATTAGTAATTGTTTTAACAAACAGACTATCTTCTATTTTAGTATTTCATGGCATTTTATACTTACCACAGTGTCTACGATGCCTTGTGTAATCTGCAATATCATTTTTAACGTAGTGCTGCTTAATAAACGACTGGAGAGACACAGGAACAATACTAAGTGTTTCAAATAAATATACCATGCAATATGCAACTATCAAACGATCTATATTACTTGAATTTTTATCATTTAATCTAGCTATGTCCACTGTTAAGTCTTTGCGGGCGACTTTTGGTAGATGCCTGCAACGCTTGATGTATTCGATATCCTTGTGACGATATCCTTGTGACTTTCTGCCATCTTGGCAGCCAAATTTGTTTGTGAAGCTGAAGTGTCGGATATACTGTATTCGCTATATTGGATCAGAAATTATCTTAAGTGGGTAATAAATATCAGCGATTAGCGTCATAAATACTCACGGCCACCTTAATAGGCTAAGAATAAGAAATTGGGTAATAAATGTAAATACCAACCTCAACGAATAGGATAACTGTCTTAAGTGGGTGATAATTTATAGCCTAAAGGATAAATTTGACCATGAGTAAACATTGGACAACAACCCGAGTGGCCAAGAAGGGAAAGGTTGGGAGTGGGGAGGAGGACAACAATACACGAGATGGGGATGGGGAGGGAATGCTTGGTCATAAATTGCCCTCTGACTAGTACAGTTCCTATATTAATACATTTTTTAAGTGTATATATCTTCGAAATGGTTCACTGTTTCTTCACCTGTTACTATCTTACGCAAAAATTTTATTACCTCCACAATTAATGCATTTAATATTCTCGATAATTTGTTTTGCCTGTTATAGCTTTTTTACTCCATGATAAACATCCAGCGCTTAATGAGTCGTTCTTGAATATCTTAGCATATTCTCGACGAAAACTTTAATAATCACTTCCTTCCTCGTGTACTCTTTCTAAAATCTTTTACTTTCGTGCTTCATTTGTCGATCTAATCTTTTACTTCATTTCTAGCACCAAAGCTGTAGCGTAAGGACTTTACTTTCATCGTCTACGGGTTTTTTGTGACCCACGTTTCAGAACCATACAATAGTGTTTTACAGACTTTTCTTGAACTCGTTTCTTAGATGTAATATACTATGTGAATCACATAAATCTCTATCGAAACATTATACACAGAGATGAGTGAACTGATGATACGTTGTCATCGTTACGAGGCCTCGATAAGTATTTTACGTCGATACAATTCAATACGAGCTCGAGAGGAATTTCTTGGAAATGATAATCGCGTAATTCAGTCATTTTCCCTCGAGAGAGAGAGAAGAGACAGCTTGAAACGCTTCACAATGTGCAGTAAACAGGGTTTTGAAGCTATGTGACAGGACATTGTCATATGGTTTATATGTAGTATAAAGCGTTTATCCTTGCATATGTCCGTATGAGGTTGCCACATTTGAAGGGAGCTTGTAATTTCCTTAATGGACATATGCTTACTGTCGTTCCTAGCAGACACTTTACAGCATATACATCTGTTTGGTTAGCGTATTCGATTGCTGAAGGTCTTTGTTCCTCTCTTGATTTAGGCATCCAAAAAATTCATTTCATAATTGATATGAAACGGAAATTTACGGTGATTAATGATTTCCAGTTATTTATACCTCAGCTTTAAACATACAGAAAAATGGCAACAGCAGCGTTAATCATATTTGCTGTTACCATTTGTCTCGCCAGGCTTTTAAAGATGCATGTACAAGTTCATTATAATTTACCTTCTTTGTAATCATTCATGTTGTGTTGGTATTGAGCTTTTGCGGGGCGCTTTCTTTGGCTGTTACACAATTTAGTTTGTAATGTCAACACCAATATTTTGTCACCAGTGCATGCGACTGTGCTCGAGATCTATGAAGCGATGAATATTTTTCCAGAATTGACTTTTAAGACTGTATGTGAGAACTGAGAAAAGATTTATTATTAAATTGTGACTTATTATTATATTGTGAAATGTAAATAATTTTGAACAACAGTATGTTTTATTAGCTTTATAATCAGTTTTCTACAAAGAATAATCGTATAACAAAATGTAATACCACTAAAAGAATGTACTGGCATTGTATTCTCTGTGAAATTTTCTTTATTCTATTGTTGTCTATGATGTATGAAGCAGCCGAGGTCGAAGGTAAGCTAAGATCTGTTCTTTTAAATATTGTAAAAAGTAGTCGTAAGTGATCAAAAAAATATAACATACAATTTACTAAATGGAATTCTAGTGTACGGACTTTTATTTGAATGTTTTAAGTATTGTGTCCGCAACAACCAGGAAAGCGGCTATTAGTGCCTGTTAAAGCGATACTAAGTTATTGGTAATTGTTGAATAATGTTGATATTGTGAACAGTCAGAACGGTGTAGGATTCTGAAATTTAATGCAGGATAAAGGGAAAGGTTGATGTTATTGATTTTCTACGAACATTTACGTTGCTAAGAATATGCAGTCCACACTGTGTTTTGTCTGTCGCCAATACGTGAGCATATGGAGCGCAAATTTCAAACTACAGAAATAATGAGACATTAATTCTTTTCATCGACATTACAATATTTGAACTCCGAGAACAAGAACCCACTGGATTTTTTTTTCTGTTCTAACAGTGAAAATAACACACAGTAGAACGACCTTAGACTTTACGTAAATGAAATACCCTAATTTTTGTGGCTGGTGCATAAGATGAATTTCTCTCAGAGTAATTTATCAATAACTTTAAATAAAAGTATTTACGACACCAGTGTTGTTATGGGAATTGGTTGTAGTGTGATATATTAATTATTTGGTGTATACATTTTAATGTCGCTTACTGAATTAGTGAAACAGAATTTCCATATTTATTTGCAATCATAATGTATGACAAAATAATTCATTCTACTCGGGCTTAACAGCACATAAATAAGAAGTATCAGAGATTATTTCTTTCTTTCAAATAAAACTGTTATTCTTGCTGCTTCACTTTCATACGTTTTACAATAACACATCCACACCACCACAACAACTTCAAACAGAACAGAACCCATTACAAGTTTTATCGACCTTTTCATAATTTCAGAGTCTGTCGGGTATCTGCTGTTTTTCATTCGGAAATAAATAGATTTGAAAAGTCCAACATCCATGGAGAATTTGTAGCGCTTCTTCTTTAATCCTCTTATTACGTCACAGGACAGTCGAATAGAATATCTTTCCGAAGGCCACAACATTTCAGAGAGATTTTTGGCTGTCGACATATGCTATTGTACTCAGGCTACCTGCCCAATCGAGAATCGTTCCTGACGTGCTTTTCTTTTTCAGTTTTTGTTGGGTTTAGGCCTGTACACACGCAGCTATCTCAATAATATTGTCAGTTACGATGATACGAATATAGGGACAACACAACAATAAGTATCCAAGCAGAGAAAATTTGTGACCCACTTGAGAATCTAATCCAGGTCTCTTCGCGTAATCATCCCCTGCGCTGACCTCACGGCTATTGAGGTGGGCGCGCTGAGGTGCTTGCCACTCTTCATCTGTGTCTCCTAAGTTTAAATACATTCACAGTTCCTTAGTCTTTAAATATCCACAATATAAACTGATATTAAGAACCAAAATCAGTCACACTGCAGCGAAGTATATCGTGTAATTTCCTGACATTAACATTGTGTTCCTGATTAGAACTCGTACCTGAAACCTTGCCACTGTTAGAGCGAATGTATGGTGAGAAAATGATGGATGTATATAAATCCTGAATAATGCTCAATGGAATTTTAAATTACTTCTCATAGAAACTCCTTCTATTCTTGCGAAATGTTGGCCGGAGACCGATTTGTATTCAGAAATATAGCGTCATAGATCTTAATACATTAAAGAGATCATTCTTTTATCTGTCAACTATAAATTCAGTGTAGGGGTCGCAAGGTGCAAAGGATAAAGTTCTGACGCCTTATGATAGATATGTAATTTAACAGAAAGTGAAGAAAACATCTACAGACTTCTGTTGATTGTTCATTGACACAACGAAGGAAGCGATCCTGCGAAGTGGTTAGCACAGTGTTCTTGCATTCGGAAAGCCTTTGGTTTAAACCCGCATTCAGACATCCTGATTTACGTTTTACGTGATTTCCCTAAATGACGTCAGGCAAATGCCGCGATGGTTCTTTTGGAAGTACACGGCCAATTTCCTTTCCCATCCTTCCCTAATTCGAGCTTGCGCTCCGTCTGTAATGACCTCGTTGTCGACGAGACATGAAAGCTAATCTACTCCTCCTGGTAAAACGAAACTGCGGGACCAAAAACATTCTGGACAATTCCAGTTTACGTTTGTGGAACCTCGTAGTTGTTGTTATTGTTGTTGTGGTCTTCAGTCCTGGGACTGGTTTGATGCAGCTCTCCCTGCTACTCTGTCCTGTGCAAGCTTCTTCATCTCCCAGTACCTACTGCAACCTACATCCTTCTGAATCTGCTTGTTGTATTCATCTCTTGGTGTCCCTCTACGATTTTTACCCTCCACGTTGCCCTGCAATACTAAATTGGTGATCCCTTGATGCCTCAGAACATGTCCTACCAACCGATCCCTTCTTCTAGTCAAGTAGTGCCACAAACTTCTCTTCTCCCTAATTCTATTCAATACCTCCTCATTAGTTATGTGAGCTACCCATCTAATCTTCAGCATTCTTCTGTAGCACCACATTTCGAAAGCTTCTATTCTCTTCTTGTCTACACTATTTATCGTTCATGTTTCACTTCCATACATGACTACACTCCATACAAATACTTTCAGAAACGACTTCCTGACACTTACATCTATACTCGATGTTAACAAATTTGTCTTCTTCAGAAACGCTTTCCATCCCATTGCCAGTCTATATTTTATATCCTCTCTATTTCGACCATCATCAGTTATTTTTCTCCCCAAATAGCAAAACTCCTTTACTATTTTAAGTGTCTCATTTCCTAGTCTAATACCCTGAACATCACCCGACTTAATTCGACTACATTCCATTATCCTCGCGAGCTTGCGCTCCGTCTCTAATGACCTCGTTGTCAACGGGACGTTAAACACTAACCACCTAACCCTAATCATTATCCTCGTCTTGCTTTTGTTGATGTTCATCTTATATCCTCCCTTCAAGGCACTATACATTCCGTTCAACTGCTCTTCCAAGTCCTTTGCTGTCTCTGACAGAATTACAATGTCATCGGCTAACCTCAAAGTTTTTATTTCTTCTCCATGGATTTTAATACCTACTTCGAATTATTCTTTTGTTTCCTTTACTGCTTGCTCAATATAGAGATTGAATAACATCGGGGAGAGGCTACAACCCTGTCTCACTCCCTTCCCAACCACTGCTTCCCTTTCATGCCCCTCAACTCTTATAACTGCCATTTGGTTTCTGTACAAATTGTAAATAGCCTTTCGCTCCCTATATTTTACCCCTTCCACCTTCAGAATTTGAAAGAGAGTATTCCAGTCAACATTGTCAAACGCTTTCTCTAAGTCTACAAATGCTAGAAACGTAGGTTTGCCTTTCCTTAATCTAGCTTCTAAGATAAGCCGTAGGGTCAGTATTGCCTCACGTGTTCCAACATTTCTACGGAATCCAAACTGATTTTCCCCAGGGTCGGCTTCTACTAGTTTTTCCATTCGTCTGTAAAGAATTCGCGTTAGTATTTTGCAGCCGTGACTTATTAAACTGATAGTTCGGTAATTTTCACATCTGTCAACACCTGCTTTCTTTGTGATTGGAATTATTATATTCCTCTTGAAGTCTGAGGGTATTTCGCCTGTCTCAGACATCTTGCTCACCAGATGGTAGAGTTTTGTCAGCACTGGCTCTCCCAAGGCCGTCAGTTGTTCTAATGGAATGTTGTCTACTCCCGGGGCCTTGTTTCGACTCAGGTCTTTCAGTGCTCTGTCAAACTCTTCACGCAGTATCATATCTCCCACTTCATCTTCATCTACATCCTCTTCCATTTCCACAATGTTGTCCTCAAGTACATCGCCCTTGTATAGACCCTCTATATACTCCTTCCACCTTTCGGCTTTCCCTTCTTTGCTTAGAACTGGGTTTCCATCTGAGCTCTTGATATTCATACAAGTGGTTCTCTTTTCTCCAAAAGTCTCTTTAACTTTCCTGTAGGCAGTATCTATCTTACCCCTAGTGAAATAAGCCTCTACATCCTTACATTTATCCTCTAGCCATCCCTGCTTAGCCATTTTGCACTTCCTGTCGATCTCATTTTTGAGACGATTGTATTCCTTTTTGCCTGCTTCATTTACTATATTTTTATATTTTCTCCTATCATCAATTAAATTCAATATAGTTATAAAAAGATGAACAGGGAACCCTGCAATCAGGCCCTGAATACGATGCGATAGTCGACCGACCGCCGTGTCATCCTCCGGCATTCATCAGCGGATGCGGTATGGAGGCGCATAGGGTCAGCACGCCGCACCCTCGGCCATTGTCGACGTTCCGACACTCGAGCCGCTCCTCTACTTGCTTCACGAGGCTGACAGCGCTGGAAATTGAACCAGCAACCCCCCTCCCCCCCCCCCCCCCTCTCCGTAGAAGAGTCTATCACACTGACCGCTCGGCTACGGGGGCGAACATGAAAATTTTTTATTTTCAAGTATTATTTGAATAATTTGTCTTTTTTGTTTTTGTGGATAAGGAAATGTGTTGTTAGGAATAAGCCAAGAGAGTTTTGTAATATGACTGTGGACGTTCCTAAGGGCCTCTTTTCAAGGTCTTCTATGTGATGACATACTGTCGAAACTACGTACAGAACAATTAAATTTTTAAAAGATTATATACAAATGACATTTATAAAAGCTATGGGGCACGACGACGAACATTGAAGTGTAGGTGACTAACACAGCAACGGCAATACAGTTCGTACGTAAAAGCTTGCGGGTTTCACACATTCTGAGGAATATTTCGTGAGAATGAGAATCGAATGCAGTGGGTCTTCAGTCGAGGCTCTTGTCAAAAGCTGTCACTTGCTGAGTGGAATATTTCATTAGAGTATTGTGTTTGGAATCGACATTTCGCCGTTCGTGGCAGGACGTCTCCGTAGGGGTTCTATTGATCTTATCATTCAGTCTCTCAACTCCATACGCCTAACATTCAGTAAGATTAATACCGTTGGGGCACAAAGCTTTCGTAGCCGCACCTGCGGACGCTCAACGAACAACGCTATCCGTAGCACGCGAAGATTGGTAGAATATCTTACTTTCATTTGATGTTCCTCGGATACGTAAATTTTTCCGTACGTTATTTCGTGAAATAGATACACTACCTTGTGATAGACAAGCTGTGGATGGAGACAAAAGAAGGCGGCAGACTGAAGCTCTTCATTGCATCCACAGAAGATGTAATTTGTTGAGACTAGTCCGCCTGTACAAATTGGAGTTGTACCACAGAAGCTCAGATGTCGTGCACTTTGGAGTCTAGAGTTGCCTCAGAGCACGATTTGAGGGACATCTCGTCAGTAGGATTCATGTCGTTTCTGTCTGTCACATTCGGCCTGACAAGGGGGAAAGTACGATGTGCCTGTGCCACAAAGGTGTGTAATGATTCCGGAATGAGGAGACTATTACTTCTACCGACAACAATATGCCTTTTGATCGTGTTGATGTTCACCGTGCTGCGAATCTATTATTTAACAGATAATTTTATGTGTGACGAGTACGTCTTCGGTCGGGGAGTGGCAATGGTAACGTTTGTATTCGATGTAGTACCATCGATTGATATTTACTTTCGATTGCTGTTCTGTCTCCGTGATGAATTCCAGAGTATCATCCTAAAAATCGAAAGCATCGATCATATTTTAATGAATTCATCCAAATGTAAATTGAAAAGGAAATCTGCTTCATTCGTAATTCGTTCAACAGGCTTCTTTGTACTGTACGCAGGCATATATCTTCTTAACGGGATAGGATCGCCTAGCATCCATATCTGCTTGGAGGTGGCAACTGCCTTTTGTTTCTTCATTAAAACGATACTAATGATTGAAATTGACGGATTTCTACTTATACTAAGAAATCGATTTCGTGTACTCAACTGCAGTTTCACTTTATTCATAGGCAGCACGCAGCGCTCTCTTGTAACCGAAACAGTGAGGGTAAATTTGAACAAAATGTTAGAGGTACACCACTTTTTGTCGAACCAAAGTGTAGGTAATTCTGACGATTATGAAGATAGCCAAGATGCAAAGAGGACAGATAGAAGAAGTGTCGCTATGTCGCACACGGCTGCAGAGCCTTGCCCCTGCAACGTTTCGCCACAAACGGATGAGGCAGTGCTGCCTGGAGCAGTCACAGCGCGCGAGCCGGACAAGCCGCCCGTGAGAATGAGCCCTGCCGCGGGCGGTGGTGAAGGCAGTGCAGCGAAACCTTCCAGTGTCGGCAAAGAGCCTGCAAGAGGACAGAGTGCCAAACTTTCCCAGCGCCAAACATCGGCTGGACGAAAGTGTGATTCTGATCCCCCCGTTCTGCTGTCTGCTCCCTACCAGCGTGTTCCGCCTAGAAGCCACCATCACGTCTTCGAGAAAGGAAACTCTGCGTTTCATTGCAGCAAACTCACGATACAGGTTTGTGTACATACTGCAATTTGTGGCAATTTTATGTAACGGTAATGATGGATGGTAATAACGAAAAATCTTTTGGAAATTACACTACTGGCCATTAAAATTGCTACAACAAGAAGAAATGCAGGTGATAAACGGGTATTCATTGGACAAATATATTATACTAGAACTGTCATGTGATTACATTTTCACGCAAATTTGGTTGCATAGATCCTGAGAAATCAGTACCCAGAACAACCACCTTTACCCGTAATAACGCCCTCGATACGCCTGGGCATTGAGTCAAACAGAGTTTGGATGGCGTGTACATGTACAGCTGCCCATGCAGCTTCAACATGATACCACAGTTCATCAAGAGTAGTAACTGGCGTATTGTGACAAGCCAGTTGCTCGGCCACCATTCACCAGCCGTTTTCAATTGGTGAGAGATCTGGAGAATATGCTGGCCCGGGCAGCAGTCGAACATTTTCTGTATCTAGAAAGGCCCGTACGGGGCCTGCAACTTGCGGTCGTGCATTATCCTCCTGAAATGTAGGGTTTCGCAGGGATCGAATGAAGGGTAGAGCCACGGGTCGTAGCTCATCTGAAATGTAACGTCCACTGTTCAAAGTGCCGTCAATGCGAACAAGAGGTGACGGAGACGTGTAACCAATGGCATTCCATACCATCACGCCGGGTGATACGCCGGTATGGCGATGACGAATACACGGTTCCAATGTGCGTTCACCGCGATGTCGCCAAACACGGATGCGACCATCATGATCCTGTAAACAGAACTTGGATTCATCCGAAAAAATGACGGTTTGCCATTCGTGCACCCAGGTTCGTCGTTGAGTACACCATCGCAGGCGCTCCTGTCTGTGATGCAGCGTCAAGGGTAACCGCAGCCATGGTCTCCGAGCTGATAGTCCATACTGCTGCAAACGTCGTCGAACTGTTCGTACAGATGGTTGTTGTGTTGAAAACGTCCCCATCTGTTGACTCAGGGATCGAGACGTGGCTGCACGATCCGTTACAGCCATGCGGATAAGATGCCTGTCATCTCGACTGCTAGTGATACGAGGCCGTTGGGATCCAGCACGGTGTTGCGTATTACCCTATTGAACCCACCGATTCCATACTCTGCTATAGTCATTGGATCTCGACCAACGGGAACAGCAATGTCGCGATACGATAAACCGCAATCGCGATAGGCTACAATCCGACCTTTATCAAAGTCAGAAACGTGATGGTATGCATTTCTCCTCCTTACACGAGGCATCACAACAACGTTTCACCAAGCAAAGCCGGTCAACTGCTGTTTGTGTATGAGAAATCGGTTGGAAATTTTCCTCATGTCAGCACGTTGTAGGTGTCGCCACCGGCGCCAACCTTGTGTGAATGCTCTGGAATAAATGATGACTAACTGAAAACCTCAGCTGCCGACAGGTGTTGTTGAGGTTTTCAGTTAGTCATCATTTACTCCAGGGAAAAAGCTGCATGGTCATCAACAGTAACTGTTCTTTCGAGAACAAGTTACTGTCTTATACATATATTTAAAGGCTACCCAGCCATTAACCTTCGTCTGTGCGTATGCGCGCAGCTTGCCCAAGCTCTTACGGGAATCGCCAAATCGTGCGCGAGTAATGAGTGGGTGGGCAGCTGTCTATAAGGTACAATACATATGTAGAATTGCTGACAGATGGGAATGTGTCTCACGGGAAGCGTGCAAGGGATAAGTCCCTGCAGTCGCGCTATTCATCTGTGTCCTCGGTGGCTCAGATGGATAGAGCATCTGCCATATAAGCAAGAGATCCCGGGTTCGAGTCCCGGTCGGGGCACATATTTTCAGCTGTCCACATCGAGGTATATCAACAACACCTGTCGGCAGCTGAGGTTTTCAGTTAATCATCATTTATTCCAGTAACTGTAACTGTTCTTTCGAGAACAAGTTACTGTCTTCGTATTCTATTCTCTTTTTGTCCAAACTATTCATCATCCACGTTTCACTTCCTTACATGGCCACACTCGATACACACTCTTTCAGAAACGACTTCCTGACACTTAAATCTATACTCGATGTTAACACATTTCTCTTCTTCAGAAACGCTTTCCTTGCCATTGCCAATCTACATTTTATATCCTCTCTACTTCGACCATCATCAGTTATTTTTCTCCCCAAGTAGCAAGACTCATTTACTATTTTAAGCGTCTCATTTCCTAATCTAATACCATCAGTATCAGCCGATTTAATTCGAATACATTCCATTATCCTCGTTTAGCTTTTGTTAGTGGTCATCTTATATCCTTCTTTCAAGACACTATCCATTTCGTTCAGCTGCTCTTCTAGGTCCTTTGCTGTGGGTATAAAGCTCTCATATTTCTCCTGCCACTGATTCTACCGTACTCAGAGGCCGAAAGATGTCAATAAGTTGCACGTGCACGTTATGTACATAGATTTGCACCTCACAAGCACCGGAAATGTTATACCTGCCCAACAACCATGACGTACTCACACCACTCTCCACATGCAAATTTGTGTCTGTACAGAAAACAATGAAAACAAGCATATGGATAAAATTTTAATCTACATGTCCCACGAGCACGGAAATACTGGAACGTCAGTTTGGTAGCGTTCGGAAAACGTGTTCCTGGTGCAGCCCTTCCCGTTTGCACTGCGTAGTGTAACGTTTATTTAATGTAATTATTGTCTTTTAAGTATAACAAATCTACTTTTGATCTACCTTGTGATACTGTTTGACGTAGTTACACATACTCACTGCGGTACTTATTTGAGTTTTAAAGGCTTGGAATTTTTATTGCACATCTAGCTGCAGACACTGATCACGCAAATATTCTTACACAATCTATCCAATGTTACCTAAATTAAAGAGGAATCAATGGTTCTTCTAAATTTATCATTGAGACTCTGAAATGCTATGTCTAGCGGCTGCCAGCGTGGCTGAAGTCCACACCCCAAACATTATTGCCTGTGTGGCGCTCTTCCCTCGTTCACGGAAGCTGGAAGCATAGGACCTGCAGTGTCACACCTGGTATTGGCCCTCTATGACTTTGCCCCTCTTGTGGTGTCGCTGCGCACGAAGTTTAACAAAGATTGGGCAGTTGCAGGTATTGCACCATACATATCCCTTTTCGTGAAACAGATACTGAGCAGTCAAAATGTAAACAACTGGACTATCCAAGATGTCCATAGAGCTACCTGAGTGAAGTGAGCATTGCAGGATGAAGCGTTGCAGGCTATCATTCGGGCTACGTAGGTAAAATGACAATAAATGGAGAATGCGAAAACCTACTCATACTTAGCTGTGTAATACGGTAGGACAAGATACTGGTTCAGTTTGAAAGGACATAGCATCAATGTTACAAATTTACACCAGCTAGAATAGAGGGAGACTGGGCTTACTCAATGGAGCATACTCGAAAATAGTTCTCGGAAATCAATTAAAATAAGACTAAGGTAATATACGCAGCGCAACACAATCAACAGTCGACATTTTAGAAGCCCCTTAATTGTTTTCTGTTTCCACGTAGGAGTTTGAAATTTCAGAAATGTCTTCAACCTTTGTCTAATGGTACAAAAGCGACGCGGCCTGCTAGTGACCCTCGGGCTTGGCGAGTCTTCAGACAGGAATGCGGAACTCTGGTGACACAGAAGATGTCGCCGAAATGTGGAATCTTAGAAGGGCGTTTTGCCGTTTTATGCACCCATGTGTGACTGTAGTAACCTCTAATCCCTCTACCCTTCCTCCCCCCCCCCCCCCCCTGCCAGCCCCAGCACAGAGGTTCACGTGAGGTGTATTTTGTGTCACATTGGCACCAAATTTCATCGTAATTCCGCACAGAGCCACTGTGGACGTGTCACACGATGCGAAGGTCGTGTCACACTCCACTTACTCCATTCTTCACGCCTCTGCGATGGAGGTCTGACCTCTTGTGGGCGGCCGAGTGTAATATTTCAGACACACGGTCACTGAGAATCAACACGAAGAGGCCTCAGAGACATAAAGGGCGTCTGTAAAACCGTCCCTCTCCTTGGGGCGTTGATTCCCGCACGAAACGACAGACCGCAGTGGGATGAACACTGATTACCCCCAAGATGATTCAATCCTCCTCAACCTCGTGAGCCAGTAACCTCACTAAATGTGATCGCACCGCTTTGGAGTGCAGTGCGACCGCCGCATTTGCTCTGTTGTCCAGGGCGGAACCAGGAGGAACCGTTCGCCCGACGAATTTTGAACTTGATCCGAAGCAGCATAGATGCTCATGCTTATCCGGCCCTTCTGTTTCACGCCATCCTGTGGCCTGGTCACAGTGGGTCGCTGTGGCACAGGACGGCGAGAAAGGTTGAAAATGCACAAGGACCCTACGCTGCTTCTAATCACATTTAAATTTCCCCTACTTCTTTTCTATGGTCTCTAGTGGTTCCACACCGTGCACTAGTGTGAGAATTGCTGTCACGATACCCACCAAAGAGATTCGACCACGTCCAGTACGGCTGCTGGATAACGATTTCCTTACAGATGGGTTCAATTGTCCATGTGACGTCAGAAGTGTCAAAGTTAATGAAGAACTTCATTCTGTTGCTTTTCGCACTGTGGGCTGACGTTTTCGAATACAAATTTTGTAGTAATCAACGCCTCAAGGATGGGGATGGCGCCATTGACACACTGTATGCCATGCCCGGAGGCATTTTTGTGTCGATTTTCAGCGGCGGCGTCTGTGAAATGCTTTCCTCGGTCACCCATATGAAAACAGCGTGATTTCAACGCAGGGAGTCGCGGGTCTGACCTCTGTTGCAGAGCCATCAAGAGAAGGGGTGTGACGACTTCCCATCTTATGATAAGTAAACTGTCTGATGAAACGTCACAGGAAGTAGAGATTTTCGAGATCTGTACCTCTCCAGTGCTAGGGATCACGGTGCGGGGAGCAACTGAATATAACAACAGATCTGATTTGGTACCTTCCAGAAAACAATTATCCAACAGCCGTAAGTTTATCAGATCGTGTTATACGTCAAATGTGGTGTTGGGCATGATTACGGTGATTGTAGTTGCTAATGTGACATTATTAATCAATCTCACATGAGCTTCTGAGTCTGGCCTTTCTTCGCATTTGTCCACACCTTTCCGGTGTTCGAAGCGTCGCCGAACTTGAGCATGACGTCGTAGGGCGAAACGCCTTTGCATCGCTGTAGAGTAGGGCCGTAAGCACCTCGGAGCCAACTTTCAAACTTGTGCGTCTAATGGGAAACAGTTACGGGATTTGGAAAAAGTGACCCTTTATTTGTATTGCGCAGTGTGTAATAAACACATGGAAAAGATAACAACACAATTTAATATTTAAATCATAAAAACAGTTAATAAGTTTTGTACTAATGGGCACTGACGGAAATAACTAAAGGACTAAATATTGTATGTGTTTTCTGTAATCAACTAAATGAAGTCTTTCCGTACTAAATTATTCCGTGTCTGGTACAAGAGGCTTACATTAGTTTACAGCCCATGCGTTGCACCAGTAAATACTTAGGTTGCTATACACGAAAATCTATCAGCTGATCAGCATACAATAATAAGGCAGTTTTTAAAAATGTTTTACTGTCCGGCTCATTCACATGGAACTACCGATGTCGACCTTCACCGGCCATCTACAGATCATGAGAAAATTTCTCTTAGCACGCTGAGAAAAACGGATTGTCACTGTAGTGTACTGCTGCTCAAAGCCCTCCACTTCAGAAGTATCCACAAAACTTCCTACAGCTTTACTCATCAAAAATTTGTTATGTACATACACACATACAAACGCACATTTAATTTTTTTTAGAAATGTATGTCCCCCCCTTGCTTCTATCCAGCCGTTTGTCTCTCTCCAATCCAATCACAGTGCAGCTTTAAACGATTTGTAAAAACCTTGGAGGTAAGAAAAAGAAGTGAGTTGTCATTACGTGAGAAACTTGAAGCCAACATCCCCCATCTTACATAGCCCAATACATCAGATTCACCGCACTTATACCTTCATGGTTCACCACGGTGATACTTAACCCTTCACGTCACTCTTATATGCCCGTACCCGGTTTCAGCAGTTGGGGATATCTGTTGACTTTTCATGGTCATATCCCAAATAGCTTGTGGTTCCTTCATTGTGTAGACACGGTTACATGAATAATGCCAGCTTGCATCGTTTACAAGTTTACTAACTGATCCTATCGTAATCTATAGTTTAAATAAGTCACATATCATTCGTAAGTGGAACATATGGAATAATGTTCTTGGGTCCTTAAGAAAGACGATATTCAATGCTCAGAAACGTGCTGTAAGAATATGATGCGGTGCTAGCCAACGATCATCTTATAAACTTCTGTGTGAGGTGTTAGGCACTGTGACTACTGCGTCGCAAACAATAGAACAGAAATTACAAGTTGGAAAATCAAAACTATTGCGGAAAGAATAGATTGCTACTCGCCGTGAAGAAGACAGGAACGACGAAAAGAGTGTTCACATAAGCTTTCGCCCAACTCTTCTTCAGAAAGGAGGGGTTCAAAAACACACATTCATACAATTAAATACACAAAACTTATGCACACACGACCGCTTCCTTCGGCTGCTGAAGCCAGAGTTAGGGCCACACCACTGTTTGATTTTGCCTAACAGCTTTTTTTGTGTCCCTCTAACCACTGATTTTTTCCATTGTTACTATCCTCTAAAGTCTGACTTTTCTTAGGGACCGTTCCTTCTCTTCTTCCCTGTGTTTTTCATAGCCTTCCAAACCTCAAACGCTCAGACTTCCGAGCCACGCTGTATCGATGGGGTGGTTCCCGCACAACACTCCCCACCGTGACAGCGTTGATAGTGGGTGCAGGATCTCAAGCCCTACATTGCTCCCGCCAATAGTTATTCATTGTTCACAGTTCCCTACTATTTAAAAAAGATTCTGGCTAGAACAAGCGGAGACAGTGGTCATGTGTGTATGAGTTTTCTGTGTATGTATGAATCCGCGTGTGCTTTGCTTCCATTCTGAAGGAGGCTTTGGCCGAAAACGTATGCCAAAACACTTTTCGTCGTACCTGCTTGCTTCTCGGCGTGTAACTAGCAGTATATTCGCTTCACTGTGTAGTTATTCAGTCATGAATTTTGTTGTAAATAATCGGCTGCATTTGAACAGGAACGGTGATGTACATAATTACGATACTAGAAACAAAAAAAGCCATTCATTATACCAGTATATAATGTCTGCAGCCCAAACAGGAGTTCACAATGCTGCAACAAAAAGTATGATCAAATGGTGATGGGTAGGAATTACTAACATTTGTCTGTCTTAAAAGTAATAAACAATTGATTAATAATAATAAATAAGTATGAAGGTATATCTGCAAAACATGATGTTAATATAAAATGAATCGTTCTATGTCTTTACGATTTGTGGTGCAAATGAAACGTGGAACATGAAAGTAACTAACTAACTATTGGTAAATCACAAAGCATGGTGCCGGCCGCGGTGGTCTAGCGGTTCTAGGCGCTCAGTCCGGAACCGCGCGACTGCTACGGTCGCAGGTTCGAATCCTGCCTCGGGCATGGATGTGTGTGATGTCCTTAGGTTAGTTAGGTTTAAGTAGTTCTAAGTTCTAGGGGACTGATGACCACAGATGTTAAGTCCCATAGTGCTCAGAGCCATTTGAACCACAAAGCATGGTATAGATTTATATACTTCGGAAACCTCCAAATGAAATCCAAAAGTAAAACCAAGCAGATGATCAAAGTAGACGTACATTCTAATTATGGTATGTTTGCTTATTCCCAAAACACTGACAGAGTTACTGGCGAGAAATATTCCGAGAAAAGAAGCAGGTAGGTTGCTGTTAGATAGGTAGGCCTACATGTTACACAGATTACGCATCATTACTAAAATAATAACTTACATGTTAAAGTAAAATATCTGTTTTACGAAGTCTAAGCGTTCGAAACCATTCCCTAATCACTTCTGTGGCATTTCACTATCTGGAACATGTTTTAAAAATTATATACTTTCTTCCCCAGTAAACTGCTCTTGCTCGCCACAAACTGAATGACATCGCAGTTTAGATTTCAAAGTGAGAAAATGTTTCAACTACAGTGAGACTAATGACTGATAATCAAACAAATCATGGGCTCTGATCTGCTTGGAACTGAATAATTATACGCAGTTCTGTTTCTTTGACATTTCAATAACCGTTCTTTGTTGACATGCACAAAATACGATAGCATGCCTGGCTTCTTTCCCCATTGCACATGTTTATGGACTAACAAAGAACACGTAGGTAAGTTTTTTGCAAACGTGAACATTAAAAATTTAACGTACAGAAAGCAGTAGCAGGATGCAAACAGGCATTGGTTTCGGAGTTCTGTCTTCATATGCTATGGATACAAACACAGTAAAACTTGGAAATAAAGGTATTACGAAAGCATCTACTTCACATCACAAACTTATCTTCTTGATTATGCGAAATATCTCGACAAAAAGTAAGTCAAATTAACGAGGCCAAATGTGTCGAAGTAGTAGAGAAAATACGCACTCAAGAACAGAAAAACATTCGACATTGCGTTTCTGGCACTATATTATTTATGTAAGAACTGTAATTTTTTGTGTATAAAACAGGTTTTGCGTGCACACGATAGAGAAAGTGAACAATAATCAATTTTAGACAGCTAGTTTGCTGATATTTTGGCCTATTAAGGTTGAAGCCTGGCCCCACTCACTATGTCTTTAAAAAAACTTACAGCGTAAGTCTATAGCGCCATCTCGCTTCTTCTTTTATACCTCTGCGTAAAAACGTACATGTTCAAGGATGTTACGTACCCTTCACAGGTACCAAGGTAAAAGATATTTATACATAGTACCAAAGATGTGACCAAACATACTTAACATAAAAGATTCTGCCTCTTCTCCATAGATAATCGATTTATTCTAAAGCAATTTGCGTGTTGGATTTTGAATGGTTCTCGCAGTAGTTGCTTTTGGCGGTATTTCTCTGTAACGTCTGTTATACAGGGTGAGTCACCTAACATTACCGATAGATATATTTCGTAAACCACATCAAATACTGACGAATCGATTCCACAGACCGAACGTGAGGAGAGGGGCTAGTGTAATTGGTTAATACAAACCATAAAAAGATGCACGGAAGTATGTTTTTTAACACAAACCTACTTCTTTATAAATGGAACCCCGTTAGTTTTGCTAGCACACTTGAACATATAAACAAATACGTAATCAGTGGCGTTAGTTGCATTGTAAAATGTTAATTACATCCGGAGATTTTGTAACCTAAAGTTGACGCTTGAGTACCACTCCTCCGCTGTTCGATCGTGTGTATCGGAGAGCACCGAATTACGTAGGGATCCAAAGGGAACGGTGATGGACCTTAGGTACAGAGGAGACTGGAATAGCACATTACGTCCACATGCTAACACCTTTTTACTGGTCTTTTTCACTGACGCACATGTACATTGCCATGAGGGGTGAGGTACACGTACACACGTGGTTTCCGTTTTCAATTACGGAGTGGAATAGAGTGTGTCCCAACATGTCAGGCCAATAGATGTTCAATGTGGTGGCCATCATTTGCTCCACACAATTGCAATCTCTGGCGTAACGAATGTCGTACACGCCGCATTACATCTGGTGTAATGTCGCCGCAGGCTGCCACAATACGTTGTTTCATATCCTCTGGGGTTGTAGGCACATCACGGTTCACATTCTCCTTTAACGTACCCCACAGAAAGAAGTCCAGAGGTGTAAGTTCAGGAGAACGGGCTGGCCAATTTAAGCGTCCTCCACGTCCAATGAAACGCCCGTCGAACATCCTGTCAAAGGTCAGCCTAGTGTTAAATGCGGTATGTGCAGGTGCACCATCATGCTGATACAACATCGTCGACGCGTTTCCAGTTGGACATTTTCGACAACGTTGGCAGATCATTCTGTAGAAACGCGATGTATGTTGCAGCTGTTTGGGCCCCTGTAATGAAGTGAGGACCAATGAGGTGGTCGCCAATGATTCCGCACCATACATTTACAGCCCACGGTCGCTGTCGCTCTACCTGTCTGAGCCAGCGAGGATTGTCCACGGACCAGTAATGCATGTTCCGTAGATTCACTGCCCCATGGTTTGTGAAACCCACTTCATCGGTAAACAGGTAGAACTGCAACGCATTCTCTGTTAATGCCCATTGACAGAATTGCACTCGATGATTAAAGTCATCACCTTGTAATTGCTGATGTAGCTACACATGAAACGGGTGAAAGCGGTGACGATGCAGTATGCGCATGACACTACTTAGTCCACAGGCTCTCGCAATGTCCCGTGTACTCATGTGTGGGTTCATGGCAACAGCAGCTAACACACCAACTGCACCCGCTTCTCCTGTGACGGGCCTGTTACGGACCCGTTTGCGTGCTACGACCATACCTGTTGCATACAGTTGGCGATAGATGTTTTGCAATGTGCGGCACGTTGGATGCTCTCTGTCCGGGTACCGTTCTGCATACACCCTGCAGGCTTCAGCTGCATTTCGTCGACACTCGCCATAGATGAGTATCGTCTCCGCCTTTTCAGAGTTCGAATACACCATGGTCACAGTTCCTACAACACTACACTATCACAAACGTCTGGTAACACGGTGTACTACAGTTGGTCTGCATGTGGAGACGAATGCAGAATAACAATAGCAGCAAGCACTACATGCGGATACTGCGACAGCTAGACCAAACCAAAACAGTGCACTACAGCCACACTCGTAAACACGGTCGTCATCGTAAACGTGTCCCTGCAGATGCTGCTCTCCGACCGTGGCCCGTGTTTGTTACAACACGCAACTGAACGTCGGAGGTTTCAAGCGTCAACGTTAGGTTGCAATATCTCCGGATGTAATTAACATTTTACAATGCAACTAACGCCACTGATTACGTATTTGTTTATATGTTCAGATGTGCTAACAAAACTAACGTGGTTCCATTTAAAAAAACGTAGGTTTGTGTTAAAAAACATACTTCCGTGCATTTTTGTATGGTTTATATTAAACAATTACACTAGCCCCTCTCCTCACGTTCGGTCTGTGGAATCGGTTCGTCAGTATTTGATGTGGTTTACGAAATATATCCAGCGGTAACGTTAGGTGACTCACCCTGTATATCCCGCTAAAAATGTTTATGTCAAATACGTCACTACCACATCAGTAAACACTTGTCTGTACGTTATACTGCCCTAAAATGTTTATGTCAAATATCATTTCTCTCTGTATTGGATACAGAGGGGAATGCAAAGGGACGTCGTATTGGAAAACTGGTAAGTGACAATGGTGTCACTTTCAAATGGTTCAAAAGGCTCTGAGCACTACGGGACTCAATTGCTGTGGTCATAAGTCCCCTAGAACTTAGAACTACTTAAACCTAACTAACCTAAGGACATCACACACATCCATGCCCGAGGCAGGATTCGAACCTGCGACCGTAGCGGTCATGCGGTTCCAGACTGTAGCGCCTTTAACCGCTCGGCCACTCCGCCCGGCAATGATGTCACTAATATTTCAACAACTTCACATTTAACTGTTAAACCATTGGTTCACAATTGTCAACAAATATTTTCGACTGGAGCTTAGGAAGTGAGAGGCAATCCTTGTCCCCTTGTACCCAAATCACATTCTGGTAGCAAGTGTTTATTCCACTACACTGTCCTCAAGCTCTTCACAAAGGCATATAACACAGTGGAATAATTGAGCGTAAACCATTCAGTACACCTCCGATAACACACCAGGTGTAATTATGGTGATTTCCCATTAACTGTTTTGCAGAAGTTACATCCACCTCATAGAAGGGTGTTGACTACTGTAGATTAAACACGACAAAAGCAACTACACTAGTTGGAGGATCATTCAACATCCAAGATTCAAGTTGCTTTAGAGTATATTAGTTATCTATAATGCAGATTCCTTCGTAATCAAAGACGACATCGCGAAAGCTTCTGATAAAAAAGAAACGTAGCAATGAGCAATCTCATGTTACATATAAATGTTGCTTTCTTGAGCTGTAACAAGCTATTGATAAGCAAAAATCAAATTTTATTCGTAGTAGTGTATATTCGACATACATTGTTTGTTATTCAAAGATGCACAGAGGACAGTAGCAGCAGCTGCAACACCGGTGACTTACTTCTTATAGTAATCGTCTCTTATTTATTCATATTTTCGGACTGAGCCAGCAATAACTGACGTCTGCGACTTTCATTGCCCCAATATCGGAGCATATCATGTTTCACTGACTCGACAAAGGCAAAATGCAATGCAGGTGATACTTCGTGAAGTCTAATCGACATTCATGTCATATTACGCGAAACTGAGAGTCAAATACAGTGATTTCCGTGGCCTGCGTGTGATCGCTGTAGTGGAGCAGTTACATGTTATACTTTCAGTACCGACATCCACTTTATTTTCGACAAACATTATGAACTTCAAGCCATAATTGAAGCTTCTTGAAGCTGCACTTCAATGGACAGTATTTCATTATCACGTGAATTGTTGCCTGCGACTTCCGCAACTTGCAAGAAAACTAATCAGCTTATCTTCTGGCGATTTGTTGGACATCTTTCAGTCGTGAAAGTCATCTTCGTCATCACAACTATCCTAGTCTACTCAATAATAATCATAATCATCATCATAATTAGCACAATGTTGCTCATTGTTATCACCGTCTTATCCTCCAATATCTTCGCCCTTGCTTTCACGGATACATTCGTCTAAATGTTTCTGTTTTAGTCTCTCTTCTTTCTCTTTTGTAATAACTGTCCTAGTCTCCAAGAAACGGGTCCGATGGAAAGCGCAGGTGATGTTTCTTGAACTGCACCTTCTCCTTCTGTGACGAAACCTGCCGAGATTTTTTATACTGAAGATTAGGCACAGTTAAATTAAGATCCGATATTGGCTTCGCTCTCATACTAATCATCTCTCAGTAATGACCAACCAAATCTAATGCAACGTTAAGGATATGCACATATCTATAGTCTCCGTAGAATTTACAAGTCAGTGTTTATGATATTGGTAGACTTGAGAATTTTACCATAGTCCTTAAGATTCGTGCTGTGTGTTACATTTTAAGAAGTTTAATTTTGAACAATATATTATTTAATAGGATGATTTGCGGATAATTTATTTTGCGGATTATTAAATCATCTTTATCGACATTTACCAGTGAATCACCAATCAAGATGCCACATACAGTTGAACCGTGTCGTTTGCCACCGTACCTGTTCCTCCCTTGGTTTACTCCTGTCTGGAGTTTCCGCGCTTTCCTGGAGGGCGTTGCGGAGCCTCCGCGAGCACGTTGCTAGCGCGCCCGCTGGGAGGAGGCGCTGTGTGCCATGCGGAGGGCGGACGAGGCAGTTGAGACGAGTGTTTGGCCCTGGACGACCGTTTTGCAGCGGGACGCTCGATCCCTCTATGCTAAGTCTGGATGGGTCAAAAACCCGGGGCGTGAGGACACAAAAGGCCGTAAATCTGTGGACAACGTTTGGTTTCCGTTCATGGGCTGGGGAAGCTATGAAGTCCGTCTGCGGCTGCCAATGACCTCCAGAAGTTGGTGTCGTCACTGAAAGTAAGATTTTTCATCTAGACAGTGCAATGGTCTTCGTCTGGCGGGGACAGTCAACCGGTGTTGTGGGAGGTATTAATAACTGTGTGGTAACGTTTCTCTGCTTTGAGTTTGTGATCGGAAATTGCCTTGCGTGTGTGTTACTGCCCACTTGCATGATCGTGTATTTGAACGCCATGCTCACTTAAGACGCGCGTCGCAAAGAAATTTAAAAAAAAATAGAAATTTTTTGCTGTGGACCTTCTGCTGTTTTTCCATGGGCGGTGTAGGTCACTGTTTGGATAAACACGCTGTAAAATGTTAAATAAGCTTGTACTGTGTGGCGGAGAGACAGAGGCAATTAATTTTATCGGTGTTTGAAATGCGAGATTATGTTAATGTTTGCCAGTATCTGTTGTATTTTAGTTCGTAGGCATATTTAACTTAAGTCTTTGTTACTGTGTATATATTGTTGTGTTAAAGAGTTTAGTCTCTGTGGCATTTAAGTTCTCTATATATTTATATTTAAGGTAGTGCTAGAGTTTCTATTTGGTAATCCTCCTAGCCACGACTGATGTCGGTTGCTCGGTCTGTCTGAAATGTTGGGCCTATTGGGTAGAGACCGTTGTTGACTTGCTCTCCTCAGCTCCGATGTCCCGTATTGACACTACGGCGGTAGTTCTGCCGGAATCTCATTTGCAGCACTTATCAATCCTTTTGAGCACAAATAAAGCTACCTTTGCCTCTGCAATTTTCGGCCACTGGCCAGCAAGCTTTAGTTAATGATTAGAAATCGCCAACTAGTCTTCGTCCAACCTAGTGGCTCGTGTTAGACGAGTTCCCTTTCCAGTTCGGGTAAATGTTTCCTCCTCCTGGTGGAGCCATCCTCTTTCCCCAACAACGTTGGGGTAAGAGTTGCCCGAATGTCTATTGCCGCTCAATGTTCCAGGAGAATGAAGTAAGAGGTTAGTTATCTACTCCACTGTTATGCCCAAGAAAGGCGAATTAGAGTAGTTATGGATAACCTATGTATTGTACACTACTTAGGTAGTTCTAGGTTTGGAGAAATTGCTGTTTGGTAAAATTTAGCCTTCTGTGTCGCCGTATTCCACGATCCAACATTGTTATAGAACTGAAAGATTTGGTTTTGACACATTTGCTGAGACGTTACTTAATTATTTGCTATTGATGTTAATTGCTTTAAATTAATCTTCTTTAATTTGTGGTTATAATTCTTAATGAGTGATTGTCCTTAATGGTGTAACATTTAATGTATGTCTGATTCTCCCGTATGTCACCTACTGACTTCATTCAGAGACTGAAAAGGTAATCCCTGCTCAAGTTTATGGGACTTAATTAACCGTTGTTGATTTTTATTGTTTAAGGTCTTAAAAATATTTTTGTTAAAAAGGAATGATTTTAGATCTCTATTGCTTATTAAGTAATTCTTATATAGCAAATATCACGAGTACGATATTCTCTCATTGTTGCACTTGCTTGTTCTGTGGTTTACACTGAATGGTGTGACAATAAATGCAAAATCTAAAGTGAAGCGTTGGGGCGAATGAATCCTTTCCCTTATCATATCCGTTAAAGATAACTGATTGTTTGTCACTCGTTGTTGAAACTGGTTGGGAGAATAGTTTATTGATTGACCCTGTAGAAAGAGTAGATCAACAGTGTCGTGTGTTTTGTCTGTTGGTTCAACAATAAACGATGGTGCTACTTACTCCCGGTGTCTGCATAACCTTCTTTCGTGACTCTTCTTCAGCTTCTTATCTTCCTCGTCCTGCAATATCTCCTGCTCCTGCTTTCATAACTACATTATATTTTTGACTTCGTCTTTGCCTGCCTTCTCCAGACGGAATTGCTGCTCCAGTCCCTGTCGTGGCCGAGAAATAGGTTTAAATACGTCTATCATTAGAGAGCCAGCTTCAGCTTTCCTTTTTTTGCAACAACGCCACTTTCTTGCAGATATTTCGTCGAGATTTCAACGCACCTTTCGTCCAACTGAAACGACAGACAGGTTGACAAGATAAGTGCTCAATTACGGTTGAAACAATTGCAAGCAAACTGCTCAATTTATACCACTCCTCACAGCAGTAGGGATTAGGTGTTAGTTGTAAGGCATTAGGCTTTATGCATTCAGCGGTTGGCACGCCCCTGGGCCTGTGTTCTGATCTAGAGGTCTTGGCTTCATGAATTGGTGAGACCATGTTTGTTATGTGTCATCAAATGACTTTCAACCCCAGTGATGAACCATGAAGTCACTGACCTTGGACGTTTGGTGGCGTCAAGGAGGAGGATAATTTAACAAAATTAGTGATAGAAGTCGAAAAAATTGTCTTTCGACAATGGAAAAAGTGTTAACTTGCTCCAGAACTGAGATAAATACAAATAAAGTGCTTTAAAATATTTCAAATTACAGTCTTCATGTAAGCAAAAATGTGTGTGTGTGTGTGTGTGTGTGTGTGTGTGTGTGTGTGTGTGTGTGTGTGTGTGTATGTGTGTAGGGCAACGGCCTTGCCGCAGTAGATACATCGGTTCCCGTGAGATCACTGAAGTTACGCGTTGTCGGGCGTGGTCGGCACTTGGATGGATGACCATCCAGGCCGCCATGCGCTGTTGCCATTTTTCGGGGTGCACCTAGCCTCATGATGCCAATTGAGGTGCTACTCGACCGAATAGTAGCGGCTTCGGTCAATAATACCATCATAACGATCGGGAGAGCGGTGTGCTGACCCCACACCCCTCCTATCCGCATCCTCCACTGAGGATGACACGGCCGTCGGATGGTCCCGGTAGGCCACTTGTGGCCTGAAGACGGAGTGTGTGTGTGTGTGTGTGTGTGTGTGTGTGTGTGTGTGTGTGTGTGTGTGTGTGTGTGCATACACGCAATGTGATAGTACAAAATTTTACATTTATCATCTACTACCAACTTTAAAATTTAAATTTTCCCACCATTTTTTAATTCCTGATACCCACCATTTTGATAACATCACACATTCAAGGTCAGTGTCAAAGCTAGAGGTTAGAGGTCATTGCCTTCTGCCTCTGAAATCTAGGCAAAGTCAAAAGTTAAATTTGGTCCAGATCCCCTACAGCCTACCTACTCAATGAAGTTTCCAATCATGTGTTAATGCACTAGTTTTAGATGCAACAGCATTAAATATTTGCTCTTTGTGTGTGCTCTGACTGAAAATATTTTGGAAAAGAGAGGAAAATAAGAGCTGTAGAAACACTTCTGACTAAACCAAACATAAAAAAATCGATGTTAACAAATTGTAAAACAGGATTCAAGAAAATCACGGATTGTGTCGTTGAGTAGTGACACCTAGATTTTGTTTCAGAAACTTTGAGAGAACAACGACCTAGAGAGAGAGACTTGTACTGAATTTCAGAACTGACTCAGATTTCTCTTGTTGAAGCGCAGTTCAGTACTCTGCGGTCTATCAATCATGCTAGATAGATGGTGAAAGCACTTTAATACTTGAAAATTAACCGTCCTGCAATGAATTTCAACTGTGACATTAAGCATGCAATAAAATTTGTGATATTTGTATTTCTCTTACATGAGAATGAAGACAGACCATAATCTCCATAAATTGTTAGTAAACAACATTTATTTCTACACTATAATTAAATATTAGAAACATGTTGTTTCCAAAGATGATTTTTACCTCAACTATTATCCTACAAATCTTCGAAATGCGAAGTAAAATCGTCTGCTAACTTATGCTTCTCTGGCCTGTTGTCCCCAACAGATGGCAGCATTTATTCATAGTTAGATCTACCAACCAAGCGTAACAAAACCTCAGATTAATTATTTTCTACATGTAAATTGTGGTATGATGCTTGTCAAGTGTCACATTGTTCTTTCTACGTCTAAAATGTCTGCAAAAGAAAGTCAGCGGTGTGTAACTTAATTACGTCGGTGTGAGCGAAACAGCACGGTGTAACCAACTTTGGAATTCGAAGAGGTCATCCAAGCATCTAGCACCCTCTACTCCCCATGGCAGTGCAGACGACATGCGAACGCTGCGACATCTGCAACAGTCCGACACCATGGGTTCACTGTCATAGATCATCCTCCACATAGTTCATGGCCGCTGTTGTTTGAAGATCCGTGGTTTCACGTATTTTCGAGTCGGTGCACTGCTCCGCGTCATTTTGCCGCTTTTCCAAGGTTTCCACCTTCTTGTTTAAACTGATCAAGCCTCTCGTCCTTGATATTCTGTGCGTTTACTCGCTTTCGATACTTCAGCTGCTACTCGTCTTGCGGAAGTTGCTGCCGTCTTGGAGCCCCCTGCCGCCTTATTAGCATCGTGTGCAATCCTTAATCTTTTGATTGCTTTGGTGTTTACTTTACGTAGGTTCTACTGGAGTTGATTTCCCGATGACTTGTGTTCCCCTCGCATCTGATTTACCTGAGCACTGATGTTCGTGATGTTCGTCCTCGTCTCGTTATTATCTCGTACTCACTCATTAATTTTCTCCTCCATGCCTTTTAGTCCATTAATCTTCTCCTCCATTCCCTTCAGTCCAGCCTCTATTCCCTTTAGTCCATCAATTCCCTTCTCCATTCCCATTAAAATACCACCAGATTGCAGTCCTCTTCCTTTTCCTCAGTATTGTGATCGACCGAACTCATACTTGATTTCTGCTGTGTTTCCGTATCATTGCGTTCTGATTCCTCCTTGTCTTCTCTGTCCGGATTTCTAATAATCACCTCTGCTAAGATATGTTGTTGTACGCTAACATCTTCTACCACACGCGATCTGACACTGGCCGTCCCCTCAAGATAAACTATATCACTTTCATCTCCCTGATTTCCTTGTTGCACGACATCGTTGTTGCTAACACCGTTCCACAGCAACGCCTTCATACTTTCAAGCCTTGCTGCCACCATTTCACTGCGCTTTTCCTCCATGACGTATGGTTTATTTTCTCGCTCCCAGTCTGTTTGTCTCCGTGACCTACTTCTCGTTATCATTCAAATTCTCTATCAATAACAAACTTTAATTATCTGTACAACATGGGGCCAACCATATAATTTAACTCTCAAGATATATGCAATTAAATACAATGACGTCTAGAAAATAGCAAAGCAGTTTGCAGTCCAAAACTACGATAATAGTACACGAGATCCAGAATCAACAAACAACCAAATACAAAAAAATACAATAGTAAACAGCAGAAAAATAATACTGCAACGCCGGGAAAGCGGTCGCACTGAGACAAACGCTGCAAATAAAACAAATAAATACATAAACAACACAATCAGAGAAATAAGTATCTATAACATAGTAATGAACCATATTTTTCTTTTTAACCAACATAATGTGAACTTGTTTGGCAAGGACGCTAAATGACAGCATCACAGAAGTGCCAAGGACCTAGATCCAGGCTTCGGTTCATGGTTTACCAATTGCAAGATTCTGGCAGTGGTTGCCAATTGTAAGATTCTGGCAGTGGTTGCCAATTGTGAGATGTTGGTTGTTTTCGTCGTTGCAAGCTGTTGCTTGATGTGTGTAAAAAAAAAAAAAAAAAAAAAAAGGATCTGACTGACAGGGTGCCATTGACAATAATACCTTGAATAAAAATAATATTTTTGCATATTAATCATAGTATGAAAAAGATGTTAATGAGAATATTCAATTTCATTATGATTGAACCTTGATTTTTGACAAGTCCACAACTTTAATAAAATGGCAAATGTGATGCAAATCAAACACATGCAGGAGTTGTGGTCTAAATAACAATTGATTTGCTCTTTCTTAATATCAAATGCAAATGATGGCTAAAGAAGTGCCACGCAATCATTTTATCTGACAATCGCTTTTCATAATATGCGGTCTATGGTTAACAAAGTGATCAGCTGGGGATCAGCGTACCCACATTAACCGGAACTAATCGCTTTATCTGACTTCATAAATGTGAATCTGTGGTATGGCCCAAAAACTACGCTACAATCAAGAAACCATATTCAACTACTGCACAAACAAAAATATGGTCCAAAAGAACAGGGTGCTGAGAAGCATATATTGTAGCTCTACACCGCAGTAGCGAATACTTTACCCTTCTGCAGGTGATGGCGGCATAGTACGATGATCTCGCAGAGTACTGTCGCGGACAGTGGCAATGAGTTATTAACGGAGTGCGCCAAGAAATATGCAAGTACGCGGTCTTGCGTTTAGATAATTTGGAAAGCAGATACTTCCCTAAGAGCCTCCGAAACCTCAGTGAAGTCCAGTGTGCAGGTGGACCTATTTTCTGGTCTGCCAAATTATTTGACTCCGTGACGGGACTATGGGTGACGGAATATGTCAAACGTTTAGGTAGCTGACTCAAAACAAAAAAGTACACCCACACACAACTTGTTGTGTGGGAGATGCAAGAAGCAGTACCTCTTATAGTTCAGATGGTGACTGGCACAGGATCTATGTGACACACTAGCAAAAGGACAGAAGACTCACCATCTAGGTAAAGACCTGCCATTCTTTACTAACAAAGTGCCAGTACAAGAGAGTTGTCTCTATTCTCTACCGCTTTCCTCCATGGTGCGGTAGCATAGCACATTTGCATAGACAAAACCCATTTTAGCACAAGCCAATCATGAGCTAGAACTCGGCATTCGAAGCCGGGAGACCGGCCCCCCTGTTCTGCATACAGTTTTGCAGCCTCTTTCCCACTTGTTTACGCCGTGTCTCTGCAAAAGCATGACGTTGATGGAACCACGGCCCTCCATAAAATGATAGCTATCTCCCCTGTTGTGCCCATTTCGAACTTTCTAAAGAACGGCCACAAACTCACTAAAAGCCTCATTGCCTTCACAAATATGTTTTGTTTCAGTCTGGCTGCCTGGGCGCCACTGCTCTGTCCCATGAAATTGGCAAAACTCTCAGCTATCTCATCTGCTTTCTACTTAACAAGGGCCCGTACTTCGTTTTATTGCCGGTCATGGGATCATACAATGCGCATGTCAAAGCTGCAACAACTCCTCGGCCCTAGTGAGCCTACCTCGACGCGATCGCCGACCGACCGGCGCCACCCCCTGTGCCTACACAATGAAACCCGAGGACTTGGCTGTCAGCAATTGTTTTCACCCAGGTACGGTCGTCTGCCCTGCAGAAAAATGCTCCCCTCAGATCTCAGCCGCCATACGCTTTTACTGCTGATAATTAACTCGGGACTCTCTTCGTTTGAACACAGGTAATGTCTACTGTTCTGCTTTCTCTAGAGCACACAAGCAAGAGCGTTAACTACTGCCAACCATTTCATCATATGAATGAAGTCAGATCGTATCAAACGTAGAAATCAAGTAATAAAGATCACCTTCTGTATGAACATTAAACAGCATGGCACAGCATCAAAAGTGTGAGTGCCCTGCAATACCAGGCAAATGAATTTCGATTAAATAGCTTCCACTGTACCGGTGTTACAGTAAGTGTAACGGTGTAGGTGCATGACACTTGGACGGCGCCTCGCCGTGGAGCGTGCACAGATAACCGAAACTGTGAAGGCGGACGCTCGTGACAAGAAGGAAATACAAATTTCCAATGTCATCATTCGAATCTGCTCTTGGAAGTTGCTTCTATTCTCAACCGTAAATGCATTTACCGTACTTATTAATAACCTTGTATTTTTTAGAATTTCGTCAGAACTGTCTCTATGGTGCCTTCATCTTTCCTAAAGACAAACTCGTGGTTATCTTACAGATCCTCAGTTTTTTTCCATTCTCCTATATATTATTGTTGTGGAAATCTTGGACACACGTGCTTTTAAGCTGATTGTGGGATGGTTCTCGAATCTATCTGCTATCTGATTTTAATATATTCAGTATTGTGTGGATGAGATTCTTCTGGAGGTCCGTTGGTATGTCTCCAGTCTCATAGTTTCCAGACACTAACCTGATAGTTGCTTTTTTGCTACTTTGCCGAATGATTTTAGAAAGCCAAAGTTACCTAATTGCCGTTGATCGCAAGTCATTCCAAGCGTCTTCAAACTCTTCAGCTTCAAAAAAATTGCTCTGAGTACTATGGGACTTAACATCTGAGGTTATCAGTCAATTAGAACCACTTAAACCTAACTAACCTAAGGACATCACACACATCCATACTCCAGGCAGAATTCGAACCTGCGACCGTAGCAGTCGCGCGGTCCCGGACTGAAGCACCTAGAAACGCTCGGCCACTGCGGCCGGCTCTTCATCTTCAGATATTGTAATTTTTTTTGATGATAGTTCCTCTTCAGCTGCTCTACTGGATTCCCTGTGTCTTCCAAATCAACATTCATTTCTTCCTCTATCACGTCATCAGTCTCTCTTCCCCTTACAAGTGCTCAGTGTAGTCTTTCCACCTAGCCGCTCTCTGTCTTCTGCGTTTAGCTCTGAAAATTCTTTTGTACTCATGGTTACACTCTTGTTTTAGGGTTCCGTTCCTTATTCGCTAAAAGTGGAACCCTTACAGGATTGCTTTGTAGTCTGTCTGTCTGTTTAAGACCCATTTTTCTCAGAAATGAGTAGTATCAGATTGAAATTTAGACCACATACTAACATTTATAATCCATTGATGGTGCAAAAAAGAAGCTTCAAAGTTTAAAGGAATGAAAAGGTACGGCCATTTATGAAGTAAATTTTATATTCACAAACTCATTCGTCGAAACCTATAGGGTAATTCCCTTTGGCCTAGAATCATGAAATTTGGCAATAAGCATGGTTTAACAGTACAAGAAACAATGACCCAAATTTTTAATTTTTAACAATAAAAAATAAAACTAATTTCTTTTGTGATGTGTTAATCGACTTCAAGTTTGTAAGGGGCGATCATAAAGTTTCCTGAAGTAAAGGATATTGCGGAGACATGGCTTAGCCACAGCCTGAGGGATGTTTCCAGAATGAGATTTACACTCTGCAGCGGAGTGTGCGCTCGCTTCTTTCAGGAGTGCTAGTTCTGCAAGGTTCGCAGGAGAGCTTCTGTAAAGTTTGGAAGGCAGGAAACGAGATACTGGCAGAAGTAAAGCTGTGAGGACGGGGCTTGAGTCGTGCTTGGGTAGCTCAGATGGTAGAGCACTTGCCCGCGAATGGCAATGGTCCAGAGTTCGAGTCTCGGTGCGGCACTCAGTTTTAATCTGCGGCGAAGTTTCACATCAGCGCACACTCCGTTGCAGAGTGAAAATCTCGTTCTGGAAACATCCCGCAGGCTGTGGCTAAGCCATGTCTCCGCAATATCCTTTCTTTCAGGAGTACTAGTCCTGCAAGGTTCGCAGGAGAGCTTCTGTACAGTTTGGAAGGTAGGAGACGAGATACTGGCAGAAGTAAAGCTGTGAGGACGGGGCTTGAGTCGTGCTTGGGTAGCTCAGATGGTAGAGCACTTGCCCGCGAATGGCAATGGTCCCTAGTTCGAGTCTCGGGCTGGCACACAGTTTTAATCTGCCAGGAAGTTTCAGCAAGTGACAAGTTGAACTGAGCCGAGCAGGGAACTGTGGTTGGAGAGTTGGTGGATGTGTGTCCACGAGTGAAGGATACGCATTACTGATTTCTGCCCCAGCACAGAGTTTTAATTTTGCATATGAGGACGGCATCATAGCGCTCCGACCTGACGGTAGGCACGTCAACCACAGGAGGCGGAGCGTGTGCTGCACGACCTGCGCGTGTGCCACTACGCGGTGCACGAGTGCTGCCGCCTGGTGGTGAGCCGCTACTCGCTGTTCCTGCTGATGGAGGTGGCCGCGCTAGTGGTCGGCGGGCTTTGCTGCTGCCTGCCGCTGGCCACGGAGCGGCGGCTCACCTTCCAGACGGGCGTGCCGGCCGCCTGGGTGGCGGCTGGGTGGCTGCGCCTGCTCAACATCGCCTCTGGCTGCCACCGCGTCTCCTCAGAGTCGCGCACCACCAGGCAGGTCTGTCGCTCCACGCGAGCCTCACGCAACAAGTGGACTTCCTCCAATTATTTATTTATATATTTATATGTCAAGTTCCGTAGGACCAAATTGAGGAGCAGATCGCCAAGGTAATGGAATGTGGCAGTACATGTACACTAGTGGCCATTAAAATTGCTACACCACGAAGATGACATGCTACAGACGCAAAATTTAACCGACAGGAAGAAGATGTTGTGATATGCAAATGATTAGCTTTTCAGAGCATTCACACAAGGTTGGCGCCGGTGGCGACACGTACAACGTCGTGACATAAGGAAAGTTTCCAAACGACATCTTATACACAAACAGTAGTTGACCGACGTTGCAGCCGGCCGGAGTAGCCGAGCGCTTCAGTCTGGAACCGCGCGACCGCTACGGCCGCAGGTTCGAATCCTGCCTCGGGCATGGATGTGTGTGATGTCCTTAGGATAGTTAGGTTTAAGTAGTTCTAAGTTCTAGGGGACTGATGACCTCAGAAGTTAAGTCCCATAGTGCTCAGAACCATTTTTGACCGAAGTTGCCTGGTGAAACGTTGTTGTGATGCCTCGTATAAGGAGGAGAAATGCGTACCATCACGTTTCTGACTTTGTCGGATTGTAGCCTATCGCGATTGCGGTTTATCGTATCGCGACATTGCTGACCGCGTTGGTCGAGATCCAATGATTATTAGCACAATATGGAATCGGTATGTTCAGGAGGCTAATACGGTTCCCAACGGCCGCGCATCATTAGCAGTCGAGATGACAAGCATCTTATCCGCATGGCTATAACGGATCGTACAGACACGTCTCGATCCCTGAGTCAACAGATGGAGACGTTTGCAAGACAACAACCATCTGCACGAACAGTTCGACGACGTTTGCAGCTCAGAGACCATGACTGCGGTTACCCTTGACGCTGCATCACAGGCAGGAGCGCCTGCGATGGTGTACTCAACGACGAACCTGGGTGCACGAATGGCAAAACGTCATTTTTTAGGATGAATCCAGGTTCTTTTTACACCATTATGATGGTCGCATCCGTGTTTTTCGAGACATCGCGTGTGAACGCACATTGGAAGCGCGTATTCGTCATCGCCATACTGTCGTATCACCCGGCGTGATGGTATGAGGTGCCATTGGTTACACGTCTCGGGCACCTCTTGTTCGCATTGACGGCCCTTTGAACAGTGGACGTTATAATTAAGATGTCTTACGACCCGTACCTTTACCCTTCATTAGATCCCTAAGAAACCCTACATTTCTGCAGGATAAGGCACGACTGCATGTTGCATGTCCTGTACGGCCTTTTCTGGAAACAGAAAATGTTCGACTGCTGTCCTGGCCAGCACATTCTCCAGATGTCTTACCAATTGAAAAGGTCTGGTCAAAGGCGGCCGAGCAACTGGCTCGTCACAATACGCCAGTCACTACTCTTGATGAACTGTAGTATCGTGTTGAAGCTGTATGGGCAGCTGTACCTGTACACGGCAGCCAAGCTCTGTTTGACTCAATGCCCAGGCGTATCAAGGCCGTTATTACGGCCAGAGGTGGTTGTTCTGGGTACTGATTTCTCAATTGCGTGAAATGGTAATCACATGTCAGTTCTAGTATAATATATTTCTCCAATGGATACCCGTTTATTATCTGCCTCTCTTCTTGGTGTAGCAATTTTAATGGCCAGTAGTGTAATTACAACATAAAAGTAATAACAGATAAAATAAATGTTTATGATCCAGAAAAAAGTCAGTCCATAAGTTTAAGTAAACGCAATCAACAATACAGTAAGACTCAGCTTAATTTTTCAAGGAACTCCTCGACAGAATAGGAGTGACCCACGAGGAAACTCTTCAGTTTCGATTTGAAACCGCGTGGATTACTGCTAGGATTTTTGAATTCGAGTGGCAACTTCTTGAAAATGGATGCCGCAGTATACTGCAAACCTTTCTGCACAAGAGTTAAGGAAGTCCGATCCAAATGCAGGTTTGATTTCTGCCGAGTATTAACCGAGTGAAAGCTGCTCATTCTTCGGAATAAGCTAATATTGTTAACAAGAATATATAGATTGAGAGGCCACTGTCAAAATATCCAGACTCGTGAACAGGGGTCAACAAGAGATTCGTGTACTTACGCCACTTACTGCCCGAACCGCCCGTTTCTGAGTCAAAAATATTCTTTTAGAATGGGAAGAGTTACCCCAAAATATAATACCATATGAAATAAGCGAATGAAATTAAGCCAAGTAGACGAATTTTCGTGTCAAACGATCACTCACTTCAGATACCGTTCGAAAAGTAAAAATGGTAGTATTAAGTCTTTGAACAAGATCCTGAACGTGGGCTTTCCACGACGGCTTACTATCTATCTGAACATCTAGAAATTTGAACTGTTCAGTTTCACTAATCATATGGCCGTTCTGTGAAATTAAAACGTCGGGTTTTGTTGAATTGTGCGTTAGAAACTGTAAAAACTGAGTCTTACTGTGATTTAGCGTTAGTTTATTTTCTACAAGCGATGAACTTAGGTTATGTACTGCACTATTTGAAACTGAGCCAATGTTGCACATAACATCCTTTACTATCAAGCTAGTGTCATCAGCAAACAGAAATTTTTTTAGAGTTACCCGTAATACTAGAGAGCACATCATTTATATCAATAAGGAACAGGAGTGACCACAACACTGAACTCTGGGTCACCCCCCACTTGACAGTACCCCACTCAGATCACACATCACAGCTGTTATCAACATTGTGAATAATGACCTTTTGCTGCCTGCTGCTAAAGTAAGAGGTGAACCAATTGTGAGCTACTCCTCGTAATCCGTAATGGTCCAACTTCTGGAGCAATATTTTCTGACCAGCACAATCAAATGCCTTAGTTAAATCAAAAATATGCCACGCGTTCGAAACCTTTTGTTTGACCCATTCAGTACCTCACAGAGAAAAGAGAATATAGCATTTTCAGTTGTTAAACGCCTTCTAAAGCCGAACTGTACATTTTATAACAAATCGTGAGATATAAAATGATCAATTATTCTTGCATACACAGCCTCTTCAATAACTTTGGCGAACACTAGTGGCATAGAAATAGGTCTAAAATTGTCTACATTATCCCTTTGTCCCTTTTTATAAAACGGCTTTACTACTGAGTACGTTAATCGCTCAGGAAACTGACCATTCCTAAAGGAAAAATTACAAATATGGCTAAATACAGTGCTAACATGTGCAACATAGTACTTCAATATTCTGCTAGACACTCCAGCATAACCATGACAGTCCTTGGTCTTCAGTGATTTAATTATTGTCTCAATCTCCCTCTTGTCCGTATCACAGAGGAGTATTTCAGACATCAATCTCGGAAAGGCATATGCCAAGAAAGTTATATGATTCCCTGTAGAAACTAATTTTTTATTTAATTCATAAGCAGTGATCAGAAAATGATTGTTATATACTGTACATATATGTGATTTGTCAGCAACGGAAATATTTTTACTACGAACTGACTTTATATCGTCGACGTTGTGCTGCTGACCAGATACTTCCTTCACAACTGACCATATGGTTTTAATTTTATCCTGTGAATTAGGTATTCTACTTGCATGCCACATACTCTTTGTCTTCCTAGTGACATTTTTAAGCACCTTACAATACTGTTTGTAATGGGCTACTGTAGCTTGATTGTGACTACTAACATTTTGATATAATTCCCGCTTTGTTCTACCAGATATCCTTATCCCACTAGTCAGCCACCCCAGCTGCTTATTACTGCTAGTACTCCGTTTAGAAAGTTCTAATGGAAAGAAACTCTCAAAGAGCATAAAAAATGTGTTAAGGCTGATCGAAAAAGGCTGGGACTGGCTTTTTTCTGTAGTTCATGTGGTAGTTGAAAAGAGTGGGAATTTATGTATAATGTCTATCGGCGGCAGCACTTTCATGTCGGTAGGTAGGTAATAATCCTCTGTTTCGTAGACGTTGTTTGCATTTCGCATACCATAGAATGGAGGTGACGCGACAGGAGCAGAACGGAACAAATTCTGTGTTCGCTGAAACCATACAGCCACTGAAATTTACGAAGAGCTGCCACAAGCGTCCAGTGATAATGCAGTACCACGTCTGACAGCGCACATCTAGTTCAATGACTTCAAAGAAGGTTGTATTGTGTGTGTTAAGCAACGAGGCCCCGCTGGCCTTGGTTATGCTGTGACTAAAGTCAACATCAACACAGCTGCTGTGTTGTCCATGAGGATCAGCATATTACATCACGTAACCTCAGTGAAGTGTTGAGGATTTCATGTGGCAATGTCTTTAGGATTACGCATGATCTTAGCCATGTGCTCTGTGCCCGTTTACGGCCACGTCTGTAGAGTTCCGAAAAAAGGTACTGCGTCTCTTTTCTGATAGAGGGGAGCCGTTTCTGGAATCGATTATCGCCAGAGATGAGTCATGGCTGCATCATTATGATCCTACAAAAATCCATTCAAGGAGTAGGAGAGCACTTTCAAAAAGACCATATAAACACTGAAACGAAGTAATAAACTTCGGTGAAAAAAAAATCACTCTCAGTCTTTGTTGATTATCCCTCGTACAACAGCTTCCTTTACTTAGTAAACACAGCCATCTCTTGTCGGTTACGCATCGATTTTTGTATCAGGCATTCATAGCGCTGGTGGCAACATTTTGGATAGTTAAAGCTGCAATCGGAATCATTCTCAACACAAAATATATAGCAATACTAACACTCTGAGCTGAGTGGCTTACTTTTATTTATTTGCAGCCTCTTCCAGTGGTACCATCCGCCATCAGCCCCCTCTGCTACAGAGCCATCACGCTCTCAACGGGAATCATCACAATACATCTAATAAAAGGAGCAGAAACCGACGACGTCCACTGAACTCGTCGTTTACGCTGCTGCTGGTTGAACTACATCAACTCAAACCACAAATGATAAGTTTCGCTGACGTTGACAGTCTCTGCTCCTTTTATTTGAGACAAGGTGACAATGTCCGTTGAAAGCGTTTATCACTCTGTCGTGTCTCAAGGTAGCAATTACACGTGACGTTAAAAAGCTTGCGCTCGATCGCCGTACAGTACAGAATTGGTATGCCAATCGGGCAAAATCTCCGTGAGAATTGAGGCAGTCATCCCACCGAAGCGCCAGGCTGAAATACCTTTTTGGTAAAACTCTGCTTTCTGTTGCGTGAAGAAGTCCCTAACTGCCTGCTGCATATCCTCATCCGACTTAAATCATCAACCCTTCAAGGCCTTTTTAAAGGGACGAACGGCGTGATAATCGCATGCGGAGAGATCAGATCTGTAGGGCATATGCTCGAGGGTCGTCCACTTTAGTTGATGACATTTGTGACATGGGGACGTGCGTTATCATAAAGCAGCACCATTCTACAACGGTGGTTTTCGACAGACATGCTGCCCCATACACATCCATCATTCTCCAATGGTTGTTACCTGTGCTTGTCGTATGTATAACGTTACGGGTAAGAACGACGCCATAGTTCATGTTCCCGTATCAACTGCATAAATGTCGGGGAGATGCAAAACCACACTAAGTCCTTGCTACATGTCGATGCTTATATACTAGAATAGGAGTCACAAATGTGCCGCAGCAGCGGCCTCAATAGGAATCTTTTTCATCGACGCTTATAAACAGAACTAGTACATGCAACCGATGGTGGTTTTGTTGCTGCACGTAAATAAAACAGCTGCTGTTCCGTTATCCATTCGATGTGTGAAACTATGGCAACGAATCTCTGACGAAGCTCGCGTCTGATGATCCAAATCAGTGAAATAAATTGAAAGACGTTCCTATTACTGTGGCCTACTACACCATACCCGCAACGTCGGCAGTTACGTACAGAGGGGGCCTTTTAGGCTAAGTTAGAACTCAAAGCAAGATTTCACAGGCCATGGTTCGCCTCAAGGGCGGCTAAACAGTTCACTGCAGGTGCAATGGCCACATTGGCTCTTGATTGATTGAAATGCGATATTTGCCCTTAAACTTACATCTGAAATTTGATTGAGAAAGAAACAAATGCGTGCAGCGGAGACACTAAGGTCAAATACGATCCAGCAGTGATGGATTTTACTCAGTGTGAATTTTCTTTCATCAGTCGCCGGCAACTGCTGTACGCTTTGTGCTGGAGAGATATATGAAATGAAGTAACATGATAATTTGTATTCAACTGCCTGAGCCTTTATTACAAGAAGTCAAATTATTAGTAATGCATATTAAAAATTAGATATCTTCTATAGTCCCTTAGGTATCAACAGGGGAATAAGTTTTAGTTGCGAGAATTAAACGCCAGATTGCCTCGCCATACATCTATGGCAAGGCAATTGATCTATGGTAGAAATACAGAGATGCATCCTACCAAAGGACATAGACAGAAACTAGGAAGGCAACCGATCGCAACACCAACAGACTTCAATAAAGCCATGAATAAACTCTCTGATGCAGGGAAAATTGCCACTCCTTAAACCAAATTTCGTCAGAATGATAACTAACGGTGACTACGAGGCAATCGACCCCATTTTTACACAAGCACAAGCTTCTTTGGCACTACTTCCAAAAAAGCTTCGCATCGTAACTAAGACTGATAACCTAAAGGAAGGAGCCAGTGCGACTCGCCTCTGGCTTCATGATATTACCACGTGAGTGGTTCGTAGCTTGCACAAGCCCCACGTGCTTGAACTCACACTCCACGCGAAATGATTAACGTACACTAGCGATAGTCAAAACGAATGTAATGAATCACTACCTACTCCTGGTGGCGCTGATGCCACCGGGTTTGAATGCGAACCAAGTTTAAAGCTTAGATCTACGTTCTAGCGGAAACGTGTGTACTCACAGATGTCTCGAACAAGTGTGTCCTCTCGCTATACACTTGCTAGCCACCGACGAACGTTGAGTCCAGAGCAAAGATTTATGGTGTAAGCGCCCTCGGCCCAAACCCAGCGCCCAAAACAAAACGCGACACGCTAAGGACTGGACAGCGGGCGGCTCCGGCCTCGTTGTCTTGAGGACAGAGGAACGTCTAGTAAATTTTCGAGGCTCGCTCACGCTACCTCCACAGCACCAATCAAAAGACTTGGTTTTAAAAAAACGGTGGTAAAGTGTGTGTTTGCCTTTGTGGCTCTCCCGCCGATCAAGCTTCAAACCACGTCCCCGCAATATCCTTTCTTTCAGGAGCGCTAGCTCTGCAAGTTTCGCAGGAGAGCTTCTGGGAAGTTTGGAAGGTAGGAGACGAGGTACTGGCGGAATTAAAGCTGTGAGGAGGTCTTGAGTCATGCTTGGGTAGCTCAGATGGTATTGTTTATACATATGAGGGCTATTCGGAAAGTAAGGTTCGATCGGTCGTGAAGTGCAAACCACTATGAAAATCCGATGAAGCTTTGCACAGATGTTTTGGGCAGTGTCTCTAGTAGGCCCGTCGATCGCGTCACGTCCCTGTTTTCAATTATGAGCTCACAGTGAGCACGTAAAGATGCCTAGAAAATAGTCTGTTCCTCTAAGTACGACAGCCTGATGAGAAATTTCGCTTGAAGCTATGCAGCCCACACACCATAAATGTCATGCGTTTCCTTCTTCAAGAAATTCCTGACCGCATTCTGCAGGGGCAATGAAGACGCTGCTGCATAGTTTTCGATGAGAAGTGTTCGGTCATCCACAATACGGCCCGAAATGGTTCCCCCCTGCGTTTCATTTCTGCTCACATGTACCGCTGGCTATGAAGACATTTTGGCACACACAACGAGCTGTAGACCGGCGTAGAGAATTGGCGGCTGCCTCCTATGACGAGGGTATTGGAATGTTTGTAGAAAGCTACAACAAATGTCTAAGTCGGTTCGGCGACTATGTAGATAACTAGCTGGAAGTTGTAACTAACTGTTGCAAACAGAGCATTTTTCATTTTCACAGCCGTTTCCATTTCGTGACCCATCGGACCTTACTTTCTGAATAGCCCTCGTATCATGAGAGCTTGGTGGTGGTTTTCCGGCAACTCGTTTTTTTTTTTCCTTTCTCCTTTTCTTATTGTCCTGTTATCATATTTTTTTTTCTCCCGTTTGCAGCTTGTATTACATAGTGTGCTGACTATGGTCTACTGAATATTCATGACAGTACCAAGTCATTTGTAGCCACTTGCCCGTGAAAGACAAAGGTCCGGAGTTCGATTCTCCGTCCGGCACACAGTTTTAATCTGGTAAAAAGTTTCGTATCAGCGCACATTCCGCTACAGAGCGAAAATTTCATTCTGTATATGTACATGTTCAGCGGTAAAGCACAGAGAACATAATGTATAGAAGACTGCTACATTAGCAATCTGTGTAGGAGTTGGGGGGGGGGGGGGGGGGCGGACTTGTATCGGTCTCCATGGAAAGTGTAATGGAGGTACTCCAGGTGCTATCTTTGGACAAGGCTATGAACTAAATGAGAATGGCCTGGCACTTGCATTGTGTCCTAAAATATTAGCTGCACTGCCTAGAACGATTTTAATGAAAAATCTGAATATGAGGTACCCTGGCACTAATACTATTTCCTACAAACAGTCAGCAGTTTTAATAGTGGAGTAAGTTTTTGATCTCTGGTCTAGCTGTTGTTTTCTTTCTCACAGATCGTAGCCCAACCCGTGGCTGTGCCGTCCCTGGAGCTGCAACTGCTTCGCCAGCAAGTGCTGCTACTGGAGGAGGCCCGCTTCTCTGCAGCAGGTGCCTTCGACATCAACTACAGCTTCCTGTTCGGAGTAGCCAGCGCCATGATATCATACTTTGCGCTAACATTACAGTACACTTGAAGAAGCACAGGTTTCTATTTGGCGAAAATAAACAATAAACGTCTAACATATCCCAGCGGAGACATATAACGAAACTGTACGTCGGTAAGCATATAAGTGTAGAGGAGTATGCTACTGAGTCATTTATTTGGCATTAAAATGAAAGATAAATAAAAATATTGTCATTGATACATTCTTCGACGGTATGAACATCTGTAAATCACACCTAGATTCCTTACCAAGTTTGTTTGTACCGCGATCACAGGCAAATGTAAAATGAATAATGATATAGACGAAATTTGTTAATCTTCTTCCATAAGAAATGGGTTTTAACACAACGCTGCTGGGCCGTGTACACAAGATGGGACAGTTAAGCCGCAGCTGGTGCATGAGACTACCCAAAACTGAAGTGTTTGCCCCGCTTTTAAAGCGTTGTCCCGTTGAACAAAGCACAGCCGTTCACCTTAGAAACAAGTGAATCTATTGTTGGGTGGCTACTCTCGTGGAAACGCAAGAATTCAGAGTAACAAGTGAAGCAATGCCTAGCGAGGTGAAGTTCGTTCGGCATACAACAGGAACAACGACGAACGACATGAGAACGAGGCGGCAGAACGTTGTTGATGTAAGGTGGCGGCTGTCAACCCGCATCTACATATACAGCGTCCTTGCATCTGGTACATACACACACCCTCATTCAAAACTGTCTCTGTCGAGTGGTGAGATGAGACAATTCACTCCCCTTCCCTCCCACTTGTCCACTTACTTCGTCGTATCCATACCTATTAAAATCAGCGCTGGAAATTGTATTTCCATTAATGATAAAATAATAAGTGTTCATGTTTGCATGTCTTTATCCTTTAATCAATTTGTTCTCACTGAAATATGTCTTGCATGTCAATTTCAGTTTACTACATTTTGAGGTCCACAGTAGTAGGATCTTACTTTCATTTCTTACAACTAAATGCGGCGAGCCACAGGCCGAATTACAGAAAGACAAAATGATAAAGATTTCTGAAAGCATCTGAAACTAAAATACGGAACACAACCTTTTGTGTCTGTAGTGGTTAAACAGAAACTGTACTGTACAATATATTTAATTTAAAAACAACACATGAAATGATGTCACAATAATGAACAGTAGGATTAAACAAATTAAAGTTATGATACATATTGAAAGATTATATTAAATGAGTTTGACATACGCTATTCCATGCATACTGGTGTATTTCGTGATCAGTTAAAGCCACTCGACGGTGTAAATCACAATATCCTTTTAAGTAAACCAGAATACTACGGTGTAAGAGACAATGCTGCCAAATGGCTTACATCATTATTTTTACTTTTTCCACACCCATGACCACCATTTCGCTTGGCTTCTCTGGAAGGTAAGTTAGCATATTTGTTTTTCTCTGTAAATATTTATTGTGTATTCTTGTTTTCCTGAAATACTCCATATCATGGAGGATCTCCATCAGTATGGACCTTTTTGAACCAAAAGTACATCTAATGTGATCTAAAAAATACCATAATATAACATGTGTGAGGAGAAACAAATTTTGTAACAGATAAGAAAAGGCCAAAACTTGTAGAGACTTACATATTAATAGTCACTCTGAGTTCTCTTTTCCCATCAATAATAATAGCGAAAACAACAGACACATTACAAAAGAAATGCACATTGACTTGGACACATTATGTGAAAGCTTTGTGCAAAATGTATGCTGAGTTTGCAGAGTGGTCATCAACCTCAACTGATACAACGGATTTTGCACAACGTTAAAGAATATCCAAATGACTTCGTGCACCTATCGATGAAAATTGAACCTTGTTCAGAAACGAGGTGTTCTTTCAAATGAGATTTAAAACCCCCGGTGTAATCTGGAAGACCAAACTGTTATGTCCTACTTCTCAAGAAATGGACACAGATGAACCCGATTTATTGTGATCATACCTGGCCGCATTTCTGACGTGTAGAGAAATGTTAGTCACTTCTGCTAACAGGAAGAACTGCATGCTCCAAAATCTATCAGTTACTTTACTGGGTAGCCTGTGGCACGCCAGAAGACATCTTATCATTGTAATTACAACCAAGTTTGCAGTCACCGATGTATAGGTAACGTTTTGAGAATAAATTTAATTGTGACTAATACGTGATTTACTTCCACAATGACCACTTCTTGTGAAAAACACCAGAATGTCAACCAAGTTAATAAGTAATACATATTGATTCGTAGTCTTATGAAGCTCAAGGAACATCCCGGGTGCGAGGTCGAAAGTCCAGTCCTTGGTAAGGCTCATTTGGAAGTGTTATGTGAACAATCATGACAGGAAAAATTTTAGCTGCTAATGACTCAACATGTGTATCAGGAACGCGACAGAAAATGAGTGTCCGGGAGGTGAAGAGCTCAGCCTCCTATAGGATATAATACACTTAATAATAGGATGTAATACACTTCACAAAATGGACATTGTCCTAAACAAATGATTAATGGATATGAACATCGAACGAAACATGGCGCGTCACAGTCATCACAAAGGTTCACTGCATCAAGATCAAAAGTTAACTCCTTGGGCTTATCAAACCGTGCAGGATACTTAGCTAGAGATCCACTCATAGAAATGCATGTAGAGTAATACTGGTGTAACGACCTGTTGAGAACTGGTGGAATGTGATGGCATGCAAAATAATGCGAAACAATCTGTTTTGAAAATTATCTTGGAACTTATCATTATTTAAGGTGTAGCTACAAGTAGGGCGATAATGTTTTATAGCCACGGATAAAGAAACATCCAGAAGCTGAATTTGTCCAGTGGTTTCCGGTGGTATGAACTGTAATGTCATACAATTTTCAGAAGGGATAGTTTGCTCTAAGGGGGTATGATTTTTATACGCAGACCAGAAATCAATCAAGCAAATGCAAGTTATTCTGATCAGGGGGCAAAAGCAGTGCTTATACCACAGTTGTAGTTTTCTTACGCCCATTTTCCCATTCTTGCTACCTGTGACGTAAATACTCCCTACTGTCCTTGCAAGGGGAAGCACACGAAAAAGAGTCGTAGGGGACAGATCACGTCCAACTTCCCGCAACACAATAAATAACTTTCCAGTCTATTTACCATTCAGATTATCAGTCGGCACAGTAGTATATGCATGCGTTTAGGCATTGATGTTACATGATCTTGGTACAACTTTCTCGGTACCTCTAATTTCCGGGTTTCCTTTCACACGCATTTTCTCTTCAAATACCGATTGATAAGAGCTGATACTGAATTACGGGGTAAATTTGTTTATCTCATCTACAAATTTTCGAGCCGATTCCGCGGTTTGTTGCGTATCGTCAATTTGATGACTTGTTTGAAATTTTACTATCTTACGTCTTCCAATTTTGTAGCACTGTTTGAAGTTATGCAACCATCCACTACTTCCCAGTAATATATGTCGCTTGCAATTTCATGTGCATAAAGTAGTAGATCACTGTCATGCACAGTCCGTAAATATTATCAAGCATCCTTAAATGCGCAAACACCAGTTTTTGTAGCAAGTGCGCCTTGTCCTCCCTTGAATAACCGTAGTTTTTCTTATGCACTACACGATCATATTTGTAGCAATCGCGGCCTTACCTCGGAACAATTTACGTGGTGCACAGAAAACTGCACCTGTCCTACAGGAGTATACTAGAAAATCACGCAAAGTTGATTCATCATTTAAATATTTACGGTAAAATACATTTTTGTTGAAATATCTGGTTTTATCGCCTATTGATCTTCCTGAATTAGAAAAATTACCTTTCAGTTCTGATTAATGCCACGTTGTAAGAGAATGTCAATTGTTGATTCATTGACACACCATTCTGCAGGATCATCACTAACGAGGTTATTTCTTTTTGTAGTGTCTGACTCGACACTTTACTTTTCGTGAAACTCGAAATCAGGAACAATTTGGTTTTCTTCATTTTAAACTTTTGTTTCGTCTGTATTTACTTCTTTTACAACAGCTGCAATGCCAGGAATATCGTTCGTACTACTTGACGTCGAAGTCGAACCAATAACATTTTTTGCGAAAAATTTATCTACTCTGCCCAGCGGTTTTAGAACATTGGCTTCTCCTTCGATAACATCGGAAATGTCACCCCACCTAATTTTGCACATTTGAATTTTTTCACTGTTATTCATGTTACTTACAAAATTGTCAACCAACGGTCAAAACAAAAGAAAGAAAAATGTAAAAGGAAAGGAAGACTGTATCCAGTTCCAATAGTGCTAACCGCACATGAGCAGTAGACTTTTTACTTTAAACACGGCACACGAGCACAGAGATTTTTCCTTTAAACACGGAGCGATGAACTGACCAAGTCGGATTACTCGACATAACTGTGCTATGAAAGAAAGAGAATGCACATTATTAGATATTCTTCTTATGATCTTTTCGTATAAACATGTGTTTAAAAATGTAAAACATTCACAGTTTCAAAATGTTTTGTTGAAGGGATGTCATTAAATCAAAGCGCAGATATTGAAGACCACAGAGCTTTCACATTAATTACAATAATAGAGGGCTGACTTGATACTTCACCGTAATTTCTACAAGAAATTTAAGTAGAGTTGGATTTTACATACTGAGGCCCACACATGTTACAGTATTGAAGAAACTGCTGATTAGTTTATCACAGATTTTAAGGGGTACCGGCATTTCCACGGGGAAAGTATGGTTGGGTTAAGTAGAAGCCGACAGTATTCTCGGAATAATAATGTTTCAAACATTGTATTGTAGCTGCTGTCCTGACAGATTACTTCAAAATATTTTGAACAATCATGAAGATGATACTGAAGAGAACCCCAGTATTAAATTTGCATTCAGTCACCAAGTAAACTATGTATATTTACAAGCTTGTATTGTCGAATTTCGTTCTTAAGGCTTATTTAAACAACAATATTAAAAATATTTGGCGTTTGTAAGAGCAGTTATTTTAAAACGTAAAAGGTTAAAATGAGTGTAGAGCAAAAATGCTGCTCCCCTTCAGGTGCCGCCCCTATCCCCGTGCCTAGTAGGCCTATATGCAAATCCGCCACTAACGATGAGTAATATGTACCCGATGAACATGTTACTCAGATGACATCCAACAACTAGTCCACATTCCAAGTCACTGAACTCCTCAGAGTGACACATTTTGCTGTTACCACTTCCCTATAGACATTCCGCTGTTACTGCTTCTATGCTGACACAATATTCCCCACCTCCTTTTATGATGGTCAGTTCCACATTGCAAGCAGTGCATAGGGGCTCTGAATACTTCTGTGAGAGTGTGGATATTAGGTTCACTCACACGCACTAGACCAGTAAATGTATTTAGTCTGACTGTAATCAATCAGATCACAAAGTTACAAGCAAAACTAAGATTTTGTGTGCATACCAAATAACGCTAATATTTATTGAAAGATAAGAGCCTACAACATAGTGACGTAACAGGCTTTGTGCAGTTTTTCTTCATTAACTGGTCGCTACGCCTGATATGCAATAATTATCAAAGATTATATTGGATCATTTTGATTCTGTCACATGCTATTACATGCTTCGTAGGGTATCTATTTCGGTACAGTCAACAGTACACAAATATAATCTAAACTTTTAATTAATAATGAATCTATTTAATACAGTCAGATTAGTACGTTAATTATATTATGAATATCCATAACTGGAGCCTCTTAATGCCATAAGGAGAATTTACATGCAAAAGCTAGCGAATTACGTAGATCAGCATATTATTTTCACAGTTTTAAGTACTGAAGTAAAAGCAACAATTGTTATTTTTAGGTATCATCCATTTGTCTCCTGTTATGCTCAAATGAAATCCATTAAGGAGTGGCTTTATTGGACTTCAGCACCTGCATTATCCCCATTCACATTATCCCCATTCATGCATGTCAATGATTCTAAGCAATTTTATCTCACAATTTATACTTCACCTGACAAAGAACAAAATGTGTTAGGTTGTAGCTAATTTTAGAATATGGCAGGGTCATATTCTTGCTTTCAAAGTAATTATGTTTTTTTCGTTATTTAGTTCTTTTATTTAAACAATTACCATAATTAAAAAATGACCTACTATCATCATACATAGATTGCATCAGTGGAACAAGCAGTCAAAAATAGTTTGCATGTATATTCCATACATACTTATTATGATATTATTGTACATATCATTGCTATATCTAGTTGTAATAATTCTCTCAATTTGTAATTAATGATTTCCGATTGTAGCTTTCGTCTTAAAGTTATAATCGACGTTGCATTTTGATTATCACATCAGCACGTATCTTGTGATACTACTTTCATTTCATTAACTAATTGGTTATGTACCCACGTATGATGAGATTGACAAATTAGCACACGAAGCATGCAGTAGGGGAACATTTCACGTCAGTCAGAGTTGTCTGTAAATGCATCAATAAAGACAGTTAGTTTCTTTTTTTTCAGATAACGGTATATGTATATGAACAGTACTATCTCATTCTAAAGTACTAAGAATTACCTTTTTTTAAGAGAAACGAATCAGCTTATACCGGTGTTATTAAGCTAATGATACATTGTTACTGTGCTTTTATATGAACCAGGCGTTAAGACACTGTATCGATACTTAGGATGAGTGTTACTCAAATACTCGTCAGGACATTCAGTTTTCGATTGTCCATGATTTCCGGAAAGTTCTTCTTATAGTGTTGGAATTATTTGTACCACAAGGCAAAAACTGATTTTTTCCCTTCTCTTACATAAAGAAAAATACTATCTTGTCAATAACATTCAAAACGTGTGCTACTCACATGAGCCTTCTATATGGCTTAGGAAAATTACTCATGGTACTTTTGTTACCCTATGCATGTAATCACTTTCAGAAGTCAAATCAATAATCAAATTGACTAATTTAATAACATTCAACCTTAAACTGCTGGTGTACTGATGTACTACCTCCATAAAATAAAACAGTGACAAGTAGAGGCAGCATGAATGAGAACAGTGGCGTATTTAAGTTTACAAACTAATGACAAGTTTTATTGAACCTTTAGTAACTACAAGTTTCTAGAGAAGTAGCTGATAAAACTTGCACAAAAATGAGAAACACAAATTAGTTAAGAAATGGTGTTCAGTAGGGAAAGCATACATTGGTGTGGAAGCTATACAGATCCTCTCCTGAATTAGTCCCTTTAACAACGGAATCTGCCTTTTCTTATATGAATCCACGGTGAAATCCAACTCTATTCAAATGGAATCAACTATTATCAACTATACCTCAAATTATGGTCCACCTGAGATCAGGCAGCTGTGAATATCGTTTAAAAACCCAAAGCCGTGCATTAGCACTTTACCCTTTCACCTCGATTCAGGCGGTAGCAGAAAACGGCGCTCTGTGGTTCAGGAGAGGTAAGATTTTTACAGGGAAGATCGAAACACGAAGTCCCTCCAAGAATCCCAACAACTTTTCACCAAGTCACAGTACGGGAGCCGAATTAGCAAACGGAAGCCGCCCACTTATTGCACAGACCAATCGAACTATCCCCTAACCATTGAACCTGTGATCCTGGGTGTTCTGTTGGCATGATAACCAATCCAGATACAGCACCAGTCTTCTCACTCTGGTGGAGCAAGCCTCTTCTTTGCGTATCCAGAGAGGAAGTGACTCCAAATCTCCATCGTCTGAGAAAAAAATACCTTAGACTACAGAGGCATCTTTATCATGGTAAATATGGCCGTGATTTGGTAATAAACATCTACCTATACGGGATCACATTCTCTCATTTACTGAGTGATGGTTCAAATGGTTCAAATGGCTCTGAGCACTATGGGACTTAACATCTGTGGTCATCAGTCCCCTAGAACTTAGAACGACTTAAACCTAACTAACCTAAGGACATCACACACATCCATGCCCGAGGCAGGATTCGAACCTGCGACCGTAGCAGTCGCGCGGATCCGGACTGAGCGCCTAGAACCGCTAGACCACCGCGGCCGGCTACTGAGTGATCTAATGTTTCCAAGAAGGCTGTTAAACTTCGCAGATAGTCGTGTCCGTGAAAATATATTTTTTCCGCTCACTAAAAGAATCTGGAGACTTCCTGGCGTCAGGAATGGGGGGGGGGAGGGGGGAGGAGGATTAGTGCGCCAGCCGCTCTGTCCATATCGTCCCAGCTTCTAACGTGAGGACAAAATCTCACTTTACAGCAGTCTCTCTTGAATGGCCTCCTCCACCACTTTCAGCCGACCGGCAATATTCCACGATGGACTGGGTCCTGACACAGGTAAATTGTTCTGTCCAGCCCTACGTAGGAGGAGGACAGAGCTTGGAGCAGAATTCCCTTTGTATGTAAGAACCACAGAACAATGTTTCATGATCACTCGCACAGCCAGGTCTCTGCTCTTAGCACAGATAGCCCCAATTCATTTCGGATCCTGTTGTTGGTCTCCTCTGTTATGGCCCTCCGGCTACAAGCTCTACAGGTTACTTCTACAGTTACAAAACATTGTGCCCACAAATTCCTCACGTGGGAAAGGTCATTAGCCACACATAACAAATGTAGTACTGGGGAACACCGAGATCATGCTCTAAAACATGAATGTTAATCTGGAAATGTTGTTAAAGTGACATAGTGGCATGTCAACTCTCGCTCCCTTCACATTACCCAATAATTTCTGCATAGTGAGCGTCACACTTCAATAAAGAGTGTAGTGTGACACAGAGCAGAAGAATGTATGACACCTATCTGGGTTTTCGAGAATCACATGCGGATCATGACAGCTTTGCCAACCGAAAACCAAAACATACCACACCTTGTCTTGACCTTATTCAATCAGTGCTCATACGCACACTCACTGCTGCATGCCTGCAAAGCAATATAATGTGCTAGTTGTCAGAATTGTTTCTGTGGACCCTTGGGTCTTTAGCATACACCGGAAACTTTAAATACAATTACTGAATGGTTAATGGGTCATGCAGTCATTTAACCAAACCATTCACACAGAACCTGAGGTTAGAGATGATTCGTTTCCCTAACCACAATAGAATATCACTCAGCATTGAGCATTCTCTGCCTCAGAGATTTTGTTACCCCTGCCCAAGCATTCACAGCAAGTCAGTCTTCTATAGAGACAAACAACATGACAGAATCTATAGAAGCATTCAGCAAATCTAGATAAGTTAAGTGTGTGTTCTTGTGACATATGTCATCTGTCAGCCTTATTTCATAGTAAGGCGTCTTTTTTGTTATTTTAGTACAATGGTGTAAATGGTGCTAACATAAAATACGCAACAATTAAATGACATGTGAAACACAGTGAGGCTCTCCACAACAGAGAAAGATGAAATAAAAACATGAGTCAGTTTCAAAAAGTGGTTTGAATATTAGTGTATTTGTTGTGTAATATTTGTCAATCTTAAATTTTAGATGAGAGTGACCTTGTACCCCAGTACCCATCTGATAATCACCTTGTCCATCATGAGACATATAACAAGAAAGAAACGTGGAAAATTACGTTTAACCTAATAAAATAAATAAAGCAAGGCACACAAAAATAAGGAAAAAAACCAAACATATTTTATGTCTCTTATTACTCCCTTCAGAAGGGCCTTTAGTGAATCCAAAAATTCTTTACATCAGTCACACGAATAAACACAGCACTGCACTCATGACATGTGTAAGAAGTTGGTCATGTCAGCAATTGAGTGTGAGTTAGTGCCAGGAGAAGAGTTACCCCATCATTGAATGTTATCAGTGGTGACAGCAAATACCATGGGAGGACCTGCCTCTATCTATGACAGCAACAGGTACGTATCTGGACAACTGACATCAAGCGATGGGGTAGCAGTTGACAAACTGTCGCTCTTGTTGAAGATAGTTTTCCAGTAGCAGTTGTCAGTGTTGTGGCGAGTGTTCTAAGATGTTAATCGCGTGGTTCAATGCTCTCTAGTCCCACCTTTGTCATTGGCAGCGGCATTATATTCAGGTCCAGTCCGTGGAGACTCTTGTGTCAAACAGCAGTGACCCCTGGTGGTGGAGTGAAGTCAGGAGCGAGCCTCCATTACCTAATGGCTGCAGACGAGGCTCCCATGTTGATGTGCTGCAGCCCCTGGAATTACTTTCCCTCTCTGTTGGCGCACGTTAAAAGGATGGGCAGGACTCTACTTACTTCTACATTGCCTGTAAACTGTGCCAATGTAGTCACGTCATCATGGCCTCCATTTGTTTGAATTAAACTGAGGTTCATTGTCGGAAATGATCCTGCCCACATGCCCTACTTGATACAAGTTGGACATGTAGGCAGTAGCTTAGTAGGCAGTACAGTTGAAGAAGGAATGGACGTATCTAAAGGGCATTTACAGAAGTTGGAAAGAAAAACATAGGTACAAAGAAGGTAACTGTGAAGAAACCATGGGTAAGGAAAGAAATAACTCAGCTGATCAATGAAACACTGAAGTACAAAAATTGTCAGGAAAATTCAGGTATAAAGTAAATAGGAAGTGCAGGGAAGCTGAGACGAAGTGGCTGCTTGAAAAAAGTGAAGACATCGAAAAATAAATGTTTGTCGGAAGGAGTAACTCGGCATGTGGGCAAGTCAAAACAACCTTTGGTGAAATCAAAAGCAAAGGTGGTAACATTAAGAGTGCAACGAAAATTCCACTGTTAAATGCAAACGATAGAGCGGATAGGTGAGAAGAAAACACTGAAGACCTCTATGAGGGTAAAATATGTCTCACTGACAGAAGTGGAAACAGGAGTAGAAGAGAGAGGGGATCTAGTATTAGAATCAGAATTTAACACAACTTTGGAGAACTTAAGATCAAATAAGGCAGAATTTCTGAAGACACTGGCGTGGGGTGGGGAGTGGCAACAACACGACTACTCACGTTGGTGTATAGAATGTATGAGTTTTGTGACATACCATCTGATTTTCGGAAAAATGTCATCCACACAATTCCGAAGGCTGCAACAGCTCACAGATGCGAGAATTTTCGCACACTCAGCTTAAACGCTCATGCATCCATGTTGCTGACATGAAGTATAGAAAATAAAAATGAGGATGTGTTGGTGTTGACGATCAGTTTGGCTTTAGGAAAGGTAAAGGCACCAGAGAGGCAATTCTGACGTTGCGACTGATAATGGAAGCAAAACTAAAGAATAATCAAGACACTTTCATAAGATTTTGGAAGAAGTGTTCGAAAATGTAAAATGGGGCAAAATGTTTGCAAATCTGAGAAAACTAGGGTTAAACTATAGGGAGAGACGAGTAATATACAATATGTGAAAGAGCCAAGACGGAATAATACGAGTGGACGACCAAGAACAAAGTGCTTGGATTAAAAAGGGTGTAAGACAGGGATGTAGTCTTTCGCCTCTATTGGTCAATATGTACTTCGAAGAACCAATGATACAAATGCAGGAAGGTTCAGGAGTGGCATTAAAATTCAAGGTGAAAGGATATCGACAATTCGATTCACTGATGACATTGCTATCCTGTGTGAAAGTGAAGAAGAATTACATAATCTGCTAAATGGAATGAACAGTGTAATGAGTACAGAATATGGATTGAGAATAGATCGAAGAAAGACGAATGTAATGAGAAGTAGTAGAAATGAAAACAGCGAGAAATTTATCATCAAGATTGATGGTCACGAAGTAGATGAAGGAATTTTGCTACCTAGGCAACAAGGAAGACATCAAAATCAGACTAGCACGGGCAGATGTGGCACTCCTGGCCTAGAGAAGTCCACTAGTATAAAAAATCTTCCTTAATTTGAGGAACAAATTCTTGAGAATGTTCGTTTGTCGTACAGCATTGAATGGTAGTGATACATAGTCTGTGGGAAAACCGGAACAGAAGAGAATCGAAACATTTGAGAAGTAGTGCTGCAGAATGTTGAAGATTAGTGGACAGATAAGATAAGGAATGAGGATGTTCTGCGCAGAATCTGAGAGGAAAGGATTATGGGGGAAATACTGACAAAGAGAAGGCATGGGGCGGCAGGAAATTTGGTAAGACATCAAGAAATAACTGCCATGATACTAGAGGGAGCTGTAGAGGTCAAAAACTGTAGACAGAGATTGGAATACATTCACCAAATAATTGAGGATACTCTGAGGAGAGAAATTCGTGGCGGGCCGCATCAAACCAGTCAGAAGACTAATGACTCAAAAGAATAGTATGCACTTGATTTACGTTTGCAATACTGGCCGCTAGACAGTAGTAGACGCTTTGAGCGTGTGATCTAAAATCAGTCTATACATGAATCAGCAATTTTATACAGAGTGGTTTTTCCCACGATGTACAAACTCCAAGGATTGATCAATGAGAGGATTCGGGACAAAATAGGGCTAATGAGATTATGCCTGAAAATGCATAGTTTCGATGCTAAAGACCATTTATTCAGACATACATGGATGCAGAGACTGCGGTCTAATACACAACTTACCGTGCAGTCCCATTCTATATGTCGAAAATGGTTTACATATGCCTCAGCGCATCGTGTACGCGCCGTAACATGTTCTGTCTCACACGTTCCCATCGGCCAGACTGCATCCGAACAGTTTCTAAGGCATCATGAATACCCCGCTCCTGTGTCTCCACATCTGGAAGGGGCCTTGCATACACGATATTTTTGGGATGGTCCATCAACAGTAGTCGCACGGGTTGAGATCCGGTGAACGAGCAAGTCTTGCAACTGGACCCCCTCATCCGATTGTGACACCGAAAATGCAGGATGCTTGGCTCCTGCTACCGATATATAATTTTTTTCTGAATAATATGAAATCCAATTTGCAAAATACGTAACGGCAAAGTAAAAATGCTTGCTTTTTTTTGTAAATTTCTTTGATGGCATTATGCTGATGTCACTGAAAGTCATTGTTCACGTAACGAAGATCAGTACTAACATACAGTTTAATTGCGTATTTTGAAATCATTACTCCATTGCCTTTTTCAAAATTTAATGCCAAACATAACGTAAGAGTGCCTTCTGAGTTTTCTTTGTCGTTACATACTCACTTAAAATTAGTGTAAAAAAATAAAAATAATAACCTTTAGTTGCCAAGTCAGTATTTAATAATACATGTTTTTCTTTCCCATCGTCTTGTACATTACCTCGGATGTAAATTGCCCTAGTGGGCTGGCGACCGTTAGTTACTTCCTTTTCGTTCATTAGTGTAACTTTTGGATTCGTCATCAGTGGTACCTCTTTCTGTCCAGTGTTGTTCGTGAGTGAATGCACAAAATAACTTTCATTTTCCAAATTATAGACCTGTTCGGTTTAATTACTTTTATGTTTAGTAGTCTTTCCATCAGAAGGGTCGGTTGAACACTTTCCTCCTACTTATCGGTATCACTTCTTCGGTATAGATAGCCTTATGCAATTAGCAGAAATCCGTTAAGCATACACGCCATCCACGGTCATATTTTATTTCGCAAGCAGGATAGGCCGATTAGTAAGAGGGAGGTTACACGATCCATCGATCAGAGAAGACACGATTGAGATGCCTCCGGACGTTAACGGCAGAGTGGAGTGGAGCACCGTCATGTAGCACCCACATAACCTTTGGAATAATCAATGCTATTCTTCTAGCAGGAGAGGCAAATTCACCTGCAAGAAACGCCGTAATTTACAGCCTGTCAAGCGACGAGTGCCAAAATACGGTCGCCAGTTATCACGGTCCACTCATTCCGGCTGCACCGATGCTAATGATTCGCTGTCGCCACACCATAGGGGTTCTACATACTATCTCACAGATGGCTGTTATGAAAGTTGGAGATACCACTCCGCGTAAAGATGGCCTCACCTGTGAATACGATGGACGATACAAATCTCTAAATCTTGGCTGCCTGGATAAGAAATCAGTAACAAAACTACTCCTGATGTGGAAATTCTGTCACTATTTACCCTGTATACGCTGTTAGTGATAAGGATAGTAACAACTATCATGGAGAATGATACACGCGGTCGTCTGGATTACCCTGCACTGGCGGGCGAACTGCCTGGTACTGACACGGCGATCGCCTTCCACAGTGTTAATCACATTTTCCTCCAAGTCTGCTGTCCGAACATTTTGGGTACGTCCTTCATGATTCCGGCTTCCTGGAACGACCCTGTCTCAGAAAAACGGCGAAACACTATTGCAGACATTGAATGCTGTTGCTGTTGTCGGCGGGGATAGGTCTCCTGATACAATCTTCTGCCCATTGGTTGTACTTGCCCTTCCGTAAGTAAACACTATGTCGGGAAGCACTCGATTCGAATATGGAACCATCAAGTACAACGCTGTACCACATCCACTCCAAGGTAATTCAGTAAGAGATCTGAATCGGACACAACGTTACTAATTACTATGGAAAGAGAAGGCGCCAGGGTTTGACGTATGAGGAACAGTACCACCCTCTAGGAGGAAACCATGCATAGTGTAAGTGCGGCTGCACAGTACAGCGCGTATTAGACTGAAGTCTCTGTAACAAACTATGATTGAATAAATGGTCTCTAGCATTATTTTTGGACATAATTTCATAGCCCTTTTTTGTTTCGTATCCTCTCATCGATCAATCCCTAGAGTTTGTACAAAGTGGAAAAATCAGCCTGTATAGGTACCATTCACAAACATACACACAGTGATGCTGTAAGTATGATAACGATGTCACTCAGCTTGTCACTGACCGCGAAAGCAAAAACATCCATTACTGGAAGGACGATGCATCTTGAAAAAGGGTAGAGCAAAAATTTATTTTGGTCTGTTCTACTGTGAGCCACCAAATGATTAAACAAGGAGATTTGTATTACCAGAGCGCGGAAAGAAATTTATACGAGACGAGTTATTCACAAACCATTGCACTACGTTGTTCATTAACGAAATTACAGTTAAATCAATACCATTAGCTGCTGACGGGCGTTGATATACATCAACGGGGACAGCTGAAAATGTGTGCCCCGATCGGGACTCGAACCCGGGATCCCCTGCTTACATGGCAAACGCTCTATTTATCTGAGCCACCGAGGGCACAGAGAATAGTGCGACTGCAGCCATTTATCGCCGGCACGCTCCCCGTGAGACCCACATACTCAACATATAGTCCGCACACTACATTCATAGTGCCCCTGCCATTATACCCATTACTCCCGGCAGACTATCCACCGAGTCTCGTAAGATTTCAGGAAAATCGTGTGCATCTGCATTGAAGAAGGTCATCAGTCGGTTAGCCTTAAACGATATGAAGATAGCATCTGTTCTTTCGGACATGTCCGAAAGAACAGATGCCATCTTCATATGTTGTTCATTAAGGTGACCACATTTCCTAGATGCAAATTTGAGACATTAAAAAAATTTTGATATTTAAAAGGATCTTAATAAAATGTAATAAACGGAAAATAAATTTGTTACAAAAGATAGATTAATTTATATTTTATTAATGTCATCTAAGATGAAGGATTACAAGCCGACATACTGTATTTATCAACACTGTAAATTTTATTGAGCTGGTTGTATTCTTAAAGAGCAACAATGTATGGGATACTCTTTGATGATACTAGAATCCATTTGTGAAACAGTTTTGCCAGCTTATCTAAAGTTGATAATAAAATATACCGACACAAGTGAAATACATATCTAATTAATGTTAAATCGTTTCATAACTGTTAAAAACTGGACGTATAGGTGTCCCGAATTACCTTTGAAAAAATTATGGACAGAGCTACAAAAATCGTGTGTGTCCTATAGATAATGACACATTGCCGCGTCGTGAACCTGCATTTTATATACCACTGTTGGAACTTTAATAGTGGCAACTATTTATTTACAGCTCGTACAAAATAGATATGTGTTTCAAAGTTTTACTGACCTTCAGAGTAGTCACCAGCATTGTGTAAACCCGTTGCCACTGATATGGAAGTCCTAGCAGTGCCAGTTGTCTTGACAGTTCAGGCGGCGCGGTCTATTGCCCGGCGAATTTGTAGCAGTTCTGAAGCGAATGCCGTGAAGTGTTTCCTTCAGTTTAGAACTCGAACTCACGAGGGCTTAAGTCAGGGGAGTGCAGTAGGTGGTATAGCACTTAGCAGTCCCATCAGTCAAACAAATCAGTAACAGCTTGCACTGTAAGTGCTTGAGCACTGTCCTGCAAAATGATGGTCAGGTCCTGCAGAAAGTGTCATCCCTTCTGTCTCTAAGCTGGTCGCAAGTTGTGCTCCAAAAATGAACAGTATAGAGGCCCAAGTGATGAAACTTTCAGCAGGACCTAACCATCATTTTGCAGGACTGTCCATAAATCCATAAGAGTACCAGGGGTGGAGATCTCTTCTCAACACCACGTTGCAAGGCATCCCAGATATGGTCAATAATGTTGATTTCTGGGGAGTTTGGTGGCCAGTGGAAATATTTAAACTCAGTACAGTGTTCCTGGAGCCACAATTTTCGACGTGTGCAATCGCGCATTGCCCGTCGGAATGCACAATGAGTATGAATGGATGCAGGTGATCAGACAGGATGCTTACGTATGTTTCTACAGTCAGAGTCGTCTGTAGACTTCCCATATCACTCCAACTGCACACGCCCTATGACGTTACAGAGCCTCTTCCAGCTTCACTGTTCCCTGCTGGCATTCAGTGTACACGGATTCATGAGTTTGTCTCCAAACCGATACACGTCCATCCGCTCGATACAATTTGAAACGAGACTCGTCCGACGAGGCAACACGTTTCTAATCATCAACAGTCCAATGTGGGTGTTGACGGGCCCAGGCGAGGCGTAAATCTTTGTGTCGTGCCGCCGAGTCGGCCTTCGGCTCTGAAAGCTCAATTCGATGATGTTTCGTTGAATGGTTCGCACGCTAACACTGGGTGATGGTCCACAATTGAATCTGCTGCAACTTGCAAATGGGTTGCACTTCTGTCACGTTGAACAATTCTCTTCAGTCGTCGTTGGTCCCATTCTTGCACGATCTTTTTCCGGCCACAGCGATGTCTGAGATTTGATGTTTTACCGGATTCCTGATATTCACGGTACACGGTGAAATGGGCATACGGTAAATCCCCCACTTCATCGCTACCTCGGAGACGTTACGTGGCATCGTTCGTGCGCCGACTGTAACACCACGTTCAAACCTACTTAAATCTTGGTAACCTGCCATTGTAGTAACAGTAACCGATCTAACATCTGCACCAGACACTTGTAGTCGCATATAGGCGTTGTCGACTACAGCGCCGTGTTCTACCTGTCTACATGTCTCTGTTTTTGAATAGGCATGTCTATACCAGTTTCTTCGGCGCTTTAGTGTATATGTCACGTTCCGCTTTTGGAATTTTTTTAGTGATTACTGTGTCCAAGTATCTGGGTTCCTCAATGCTTCGTGTAACGTATTTTCCGTTAAGAAGTCTACGTTGTTACGTAAGCGGCATCCAATGCATTCCAAATGGAAGAGTTCTGGGTAATCAGTTTCCTCGAATGTGCACCGACGGTTCTCCGAAAGTGACATACTCTGCAAGTGCTTCGCATAAGAGCTGTGTCCAGTCACAAAATGAACGACGCTTCGGCAATGGTTGACATGGGGCATCTATAACCGGTTCTTGATTTGGGGTAAAATGAAGAGACTCGATGGCTCCTATCACTTTCGTCCCACGCTTTTTTCGAAGTATCCACACGCCAATTTTTCGATGGCGCCTATTTTCTATGTGCTGCCCAATGTTCTGCAACACTGTTTCAATGACACGTACAGCGAATCGACTGATGTGGTGCTGCACTCCCCATATACTCTAAGTAACACACTCCTCTTCCATCGACTAACCGTGATACCATTCTTGGCGTTAGTGAGTCTATGCGCTCATCTACTAGCTGTGAAGCTTAATAACGACTCAGAGAGTACACTGTCTTACATTCTTAAGTGTGAAAGTGATAGTCTGTATTGTGTCGAATTTAATGTCGTTAGTTTTTTATGTATGCTTTAACATTTGTTCGTGATTAGTCGTAGGTGGTCGTTGAAGTTATGCCATTGACGAATGGCATAGCAGTGTACTCTCAGATATCGAGTTCCAAATCTGCGTTTTATGTGTTTGTTGTTGATTTTAACTGCGAGGTATCTTTGTAGTAAAACTTCGAGCATTATGTGTGCTATTTTTTGTGCTGGTATGGATAATTTGTTTTGGTTGCAGTATTGTTCTATTGTGTATGGCACACCATTGGCCTTGTTTCCAACGTTGCTCTTATTGGCTGAAATCACAACTCACAGGTCATCAGCATCACAGGGCTGAACGTTCACTTCCATCGATTAAAATCAAGAGAGATTCTGTTGTGATATCCAGGAAGATAGGTCCGCAGATAGAGCTTTATGGACGCCTTTTGGTTAACCTGTTGACAAGCTTGTGGTTGCCCTCTTGCCATTGAACCACTCTGTTCCCAGTACACTCAGAGACTTTGTAAAGTGATCCAGTCTTGAAATAGTTGCTGGACCCCAAATATTATCAAAGGCGGCAGCAATGTCTATACGTATCGCAGCTGCATACTTCGGTGATGTTTATTCTACAATTCGGAAAGCCCTATTAATAATTTTGCCCGTAGATTTTCCCAGAATAAAGAAACATTGTTTCTGACTTAGGCTACAGAGTTCCTTGTGAGCCTGGACTTTCTGTAAACCTGGAGCAGGTTACACAAAAGCCTTAGCCAGTGTATTTAACAAGCAAATTTGTACAATTTTGGTCCTGGTTGATCCCTATCTGTGCCTTTTCTAGTATTCTCTGTGTTAGCTGTTTTCCAGTCTGCAAGCACCCGTCCCAGCCTCAGGGCATCATTTATTAACCTGTTTAAATTCAGTTTATCCGCGATGAGACCTGGCGCAATGTTTTCGAGTGGATGTGGTCTTGTCCCCGTACTTTCTTGTTTCTCACGCCAGCAATTCCTAGTGCGACCTTCTTTCACGCAAACGGGCAAGTGACCGTTTCTGTAGTGCAATCCCGATAGATTGTGTCCCTAAGGTATGCGTGCGCCTGCATA